>NC_091432.1:115670896-115759143 GCF_964237555.1 Oryctolagus cuniculus
AGATGAGAAACAGTAACATATCCCTTGCTTGATCAATTTACAATTTCTGGTGGTGAACAAGTTCATCCTCCTTATAATGTCATTTTGAGGCAGGAAGAGAGAGATGATTCCCCCACTTTATATTTGGGTTGTCTGTTTTATTGTTAATTGACAAATAATAATTGTACCTATTTATGATGTTTTTATTGATGTGCATATTATATTTGGTAATGCACCAAAAAGCAACCACACAGGTCAAGGATCTGAAATTAAATTAGTGATGTCGTTGAAACCATTTTATGCTCTCGATGTATTGACCAGCAGACCAGAAGTTTTTCCATTTACGTAACAGACATTTTTATTTATTGATTCATGATGATCATCAGGAAGTCTTCTGGCCTCTAGGGGCACAAAGATGAGTGAGAAAGACACAGCTCTTGGGAGAGACAGAGAAGTAAACAAAGCGTTCAAAGTTTCATCCTGGGGGGGTTTTGCTATGGTTCACTCTGTCTCTGCATTAGTTAAGAGTAAGGAAAGAGGCCAGCGCTGTGGTGCAGCGGGTTAAAGCCCTGGACTGAAGTGCTGGCATCCCTTATGTGTGCAGGTTCGAGTCCCAGCTGCTCCACTTCTGATCCAGCTCTCTGCTATGGCCTAGGAAAGCAGTAGAAGATGGCCCAAGTGCTTGGGCCCCCACACCTGAGTGGGAGACCTGGAAGAAGCTCCTGGCTTCGGATTGTCACAGCTCCAGCCGTTGTGGTCATTTGGGGAGTGGACCAGTGGATGGAAGACCTCTCTCTCTGTAACTCTTTCAAATAAATAAAATAAATATTAAAAAATAGGGTAAGGAAAGAGGAGAACATGACAGGTGGAGAAGAGGGCTTGCAAACAGATGCCTGGGACAGCTGTGTGCCTCTCAGCACTGACAGCAGCTTTAGCACTGGGGTGTGTCTGTGTGTGTGTGGTGAGGGACAGTCCACCTTCTTGATGGAGCAAGTTAAAGTCAGCACAGAAGAGCTGATACCGAGCAATGTTCTCATAAAACTGCCCTGAGAGATAGCTTTAAATACAATCTCAGGGAGTGTGGCAAGTCTACTCTCATCAAGGGGACCAAGGAACCTCGAGACCAAAGCTGGAACCAGACAATCTGCAATTGCAACCTGGCTGGAAGCATGCAAGGAGGCAGGAGGTAGGTGGGCATCTGTAACTTGTGTCTCCAGCCCTGGCCCAGGCAGAGGGTGCCCTGCAGGTGATCTGTCCAGGCCAGCACTCAGATTCATCACAGGTGTCAAGAAACAGTCCCTGTGCTGAAAATGAGACAGGACCAGCAATATCACCCCTTCACCTGCATGCAAATGCCCTGATTCCATCCCACCAAGTGACTGAAGGTGGTGTCCCCTACAGATTTCCCTAAGGAAATGACTACCAAGTTGATCAGCCACCACTTCGCAGTAGTAAGTTTGACTGTAAATGGACATATTGTCATTCACATTACCCTGTTTCCTTCTGAATCCAATAGGCATGAACCAGACAAGCTGAGAGGAGCTGGTAAAACCCAATTCCTGGTCTGCAAAGATAAAGACCAGTATTGGGACTTTCCAAAGTAATAGTAACTTTCTTGGTCACCCCAATGAGATTACCCATAATGCTGCCCATCGTTCAGTTAAGTGCTCAATGGTGTTACCGTTCTTTTTGCAAAAAAACAGTCCCATTTATTGGCTTGCCAATTTATACTTGTGGTAAAGGGAAATTCTATTTTATTTTATTTTTTAATTTATTTGAGAGACAGAGAGGAGATACAGCTCCCATCTGCTGGTTCACTCCCCAGATGCTCACATCAGCTGGGACTGGGCTGGGACTAAAGCTTGGAGATTGCAAGCCAGGGCTCCCTTGTGGGTGGCAGGGACGAAACTACTTGAGCCATTCCTAGGGCCCACATTAGCAGGAAGTTGTAGCCAGGAGCCAGAGCCAGACACTGCCCCCAGACGCTCTGATTTGGCATGTGGGCGTCTTCGCCAACATCTTAACTGCTAGGCCAAATGCTCCCCCAGCCAAGGGAATTTTAAACAAAGACACATCTTTTTTTTTTTCAAGTTCTATGTCTCTTCTCTCTTTGTAATAGGCATCTGACCCCTCAAGGCCTGGCAGATGCTCCAAACCTGCTACAGAGCAGCCTAGGAGCCTCTTCAGAGGCTGCTAAAACTGTCAAAGAGGAGACCAAGTTTGACTTCTGTTCTTGTCCTTCTTTCCCTTCCATGTTTTCCTGCAATGGTTTAGTTCCATTGTCTTTCCTTCTCGGTCTCTAAACAGGCAGTTCAAGTTCAACTCCTATGTTCCCAAGAGTCCCCAAAGCTGGACCATTCGGGCGGCACGCAACCATGATCTGCCTCTTCCCTGCCCACCTCCCCATCACAGGCATATCTGGAGGACTTTGCCCCGATTCTTCAATGAGAGAGACGGAGAGGGAGCGCTAGGCAGAGGGTCACCGCAGGGTCATGATCAGACAGGCAGCTCATTAGCCCTCAAGAAAGCTGCTAGCAAGTCTTAGGCAGCCTGACAAGCTTCAGTTGTGTATGGGAGGGAGGAGATTGTCTTCATTTGGGGAGGTTTCTCCCCTCTGCCCTTCTCCTCTCCTCAAACAAACCACAAGCCAACCGAGAAAAGCTGGGAGAGTATGGTTTGAAGGATAAGCCCAGGCATTGACTGCAAAGACCTGAGCTTGGGACTCACCCTCGCTGTCCACCAGGTGTGTGGGCTGGGCCAGTTTCTCTTCCTCACTGCACAGAGGTGAGGTGAAAGTAAGCAGCCCCACATTTTATCTGCACGTGTGTGTGGTGGAGCAGGGAGCGTGCATGTTTTACTCTCCTTTGTATCTTTAGTATCTTGAAAGGCTCTTGGATAATGGTTGACTTAATGAGGGGTAGAATAGGATCCAAGGTTTGGGGTGCACCAGGATCACGTATGGGGCTTGTTAGAACACGGACTGCCAGGACCCACTCCAAGAGTTTTTGGTTCAGTACGTCCAGAGTGGAACCTGGGAATCTGCATCTTTAACAAAGTCTCCCAGCGATGCTGCCGTGGGTCCAGGGAAGAAGGCATCCGGTGGCGGGCTGCATGCAGCGTGAGAACAGGCCAGCAGATGGCGCCATCATCGAACCCAGGCCTCCCCTGGGAGCTGAAGGAACTGGGTCAACGCCAAGCTCAAGCTACAGAAACCCAGGCTGTCCCACGCAGGAGGTGGCGGCGGTGGCGGCCCGGCTGCTCAGCTGAGTGCGACGCAAAGGGAGCGTGGGAGCAGCCGGCGCCGGGTTGGAATCGGGGGCTTTTTCACCACTAAATCCGGTTTCACTGCTGGCTGCCCTGAAAGGAGACCCTTCCTCCCTCCACACATGACGCTTCTGTCCTGCCAGCCTCCCGAAGCAATGGCCTGTGTCACAGAGAAGTATGAATTCCCTGCGCGGGAAAATATTCTGTGAGCTGCTTTTTCAGTGGCCCCATTTGGGGAGTGAACACTTAGGGGCAAGAAAATCCTTCCTGCGGCCGGCGTTTGGTGCCGCGATGATGTCTGCCTCCCATCTCGGAGTGCTGGGTTCCAGTCCCAGCTCCGTTCCCAGTCCAGCTCCCTGCTGAGGCACGCCCTGAGAGGCAGCCGTGATGACCCAAGTGCCCAGGTCCCCGCCACCAAGTGGGAGTCCTGGATTCAGCTCCCAGCTCCCAGCATCTGTCTGGCTCAGCCCAGCTGTTGACAGTGTAGTTGGGGTCGCTCTCTCTCTTTCTCTCTGTCCCTCCCTCCCTCCTTCCCTTTCAGTAAAATTAGGTAAATAAAACAAATCCTTCCGTGCATCTTTCCCTCCCTGAGCCTAGTGCCCACTGAGCTTGCTGGTGTTACCATCACTGTGCCAGCCTTTGGCTAGGTGGGAAGGTGGTGGACCTGCTGCACTGGCTGTGATCCACAGCTTCCTCCTGCAAGCTAGGGTAAAAAACTGCCCCCCCCCCCATTTTTAAGATTTATTTATTTGAAAAGCAGAGTTAGAGAGAGAGAGAGAGAAGGAGAGGAGAGAGAAGAGAGATCTTCCATTTGCTGGTTTACCCCCAAAATAGCTGGACTGATCTGAAGCCAGGAGCTTCTTCCAGGTCTCCCAAGTAGGTGCAGGGGCCCAAGCACTTGGTCCATCTTCCACTGCTTTCCCAGGCCATAGCAGAGAGCTGGATGGGAAGTGGAACAGCTGGGACTCGGACAGATGTCCATAGGGTATGCTGGTGCGACAGACAGTCGCTTTACCCACTACGCCACAGTGCCGGCCTCAACACTGCTCATTTTGAACAACTCATGAGGATGGAGTGGAACAACACAGGAAGATTTCCTTGCACAACAGAGGGACTACATGAGCCTTAAGCAGTAGACAGAGAAAGTGTGGGCCCGAGAGCCAGTGTCACGGTCTCCCAGGAGAGCTCATCTCCCCTCAGCTGCAGAGCTGCCCAGTGGGAGGTTCTGTGGTGGGCTCTGTCCAGTAGAACTGAGACTTAAACTTTGTTTAATTAAATTTAAGCACTGGACAAACACAGGTCTAGCGGAACACCTTGCCGGGTTGGTCTTGGAAGGTGAAAAATGTCCTTGGGTCTCAGAGAGGGGCTGGGAGGGGCTGGGGCTGGGGAGAGGTAGTTAAATTTCTCTGCCTAAAAATGTACAGGAATTTTAGAGGGATGGGTGATCTCCCAGGGAAGGAAAGGGAGAGAGATTGAAGGGGAAGGGTCCAGAGGTAGCTGCAAGGGTGATGACTCAGCAAGAGAAAGGAAAGCAGCAAACCCTTAGAGGCAGAGTTGGGTGGTAGAGGGGGTGTTGGCTGGGATGGCCGATATTCCGCCTTCAGGCACGGACTGAACTGTACAGCAGCCTGGCTGCTTTCTGTTGCCCCATCCCTTCGGAAAGGCGGGCTCCACGCAGAGCCTGGAGGTGGCAGCTATCAGAGATTAGGCAGGGAAGGGATGATGAGCCCCAGGGGTGTCCTGTGGGAGGGGGACAGGTGGGAGGAGCCCTCAGCACTAGCAGGACCCAGGCTGAGACTCTGCAGTGATAGTGCTAGGATGCTGGCTGTGCGGCCGCAGAGGGATGGTTTGACCCGACTGTAATTAAATCGGAAAGGCTATGGTACTCCAGCGAGGGGGAGGATTCAGACATCCAGCCAACTGTCTTGGAGCATTTCCCCAGATTAATGCTTCCTGACCCAAATGGCGTCACGGAGCAGCCGTCTCTCCAAGGGGCCCCCTGTGTGCAGACCTCAGCTGTGGGAGAGATAGGAGGCAGGAAGGCTTTGAGCAATGACCATGGCAGCGGACAAACAGTGGAGACACCAGGGTCTTGCTAAATTTGTAAAGCATAACACCATTTTTTTTTTGACAGGCAGAGTGGACAGTGAGAGAGAGAGACAGAGAGAAAGGTCTTCCTTTGCCGTTGGTTCACCCTCCAATGGCCGCCACGGCTGGTGCGCTGCGGCCGGCGCACCGCGCTGATCCGATGGCAGGAGCCAGGTGCTTCTCCCGGTCTCCCATGGGGTGCTGGGCCCAAGCACTTGGGCCATCCTCCACTGCACTCCCTGGCCACAGCAGAGAGCTGGCCTGGAAGAGGGGCAACCGGGACAGAATCTGGCGCCCCGACCAGGACTAGAACCTGGTGTGCTGGCGCCGCTAGATGGAGGATTAGCCTAATGAGCCACGGTGCCGGCCGCCTAACACCATTTTTTTTAATGGGCCTTGTCCGTCCCTGTGGTGTTCAGCGATAATAAACCATGGCCCACCTGTGCTGGGTTTCTGTAGTCAAGTGGTCAGTGTGTGAGTGAGTGTGTATGTGTGTGTGTGCTAGTGTGTGTGTGTGCTAGTGTGTGTGTGTGGGGGGGGGAGAGTGAGAGCGAGAATATGAATGCAAAGTGAGCCCGCAGCTCAGGTGCTGGGCTCTCTCATGCACTGAAACACAGAACCTCCCAAGCCTTCCTCTCACCCAGTCTCCTCTTGCGATGGACTCTACGGCCAACTCTCAGCTGCCCCCCACTGCCAGCAACCTGGTGGTAAACCAAAAACAATGGCTCTGCAGCCTCCTGCAACACAGAATCACGGGGCTGCCTGTGTGGCCAGCAAGGCTCTGCAGCAGATCAAGGGGAAGCAGAGGGCGCCTTGTTTTCCCAGGTCCCTCAGTTCTACCCAGGGAAGGCCGGTCCCCGGCTGCGGCACAAGGGACCGTATCTGAGGCTGCCTCGGGGCACATTGCCTCCCCGGCCCCTCGCTGCATCCCTCACCTGCTTCCCCTGTTCTCTGTGAATCTCCTTGACCTCCCAGCCTCACTCGCTCACTCACTCAAGCTCCCATCAGTCCAGCTGCTCCGGGCAACTCCCCGTGGAGGTGGAGCAAGCAGGTGATCTGCGGTGTGATTTGAGAGTATCACATTCTTTCCAGAAAGCTCCTATTAAAATAATTAAATTACCTGGGGGGAGGAGGGAGCATTCGGCCAGCAAACTGGCCAGGAATATTCCATCAGGTTAACCAGACGGACGTGACTGGTGTAGGAAGAGAAGCTGCAGATCCTGAGAGGACATAGGGGACGAGAGTGTATTTTAGGGGGACAAGGACAGGGAAGGGGGAAGAGGGGAATGGAAGAGAAAGAATCATGCTTGGCTGGCGCTGTGGCATAGCGGGTAAGGCTGCCACCTGCAGTGCCAATATCCCATATGGGTGGCAGTTCAAGTCCTAGCTGCTCCACTTCCAATCCAGCTCTCTGCTATGGCCTGGGAAAGCAGTAGAAGATGACCCAGTCCTTGGGCACCTGCACCTCCGTGGGAGACCCAGAAGAAGCTTCTGGCTCCTGGCTTTGGATCAGACCAGCTCCTGCTGTTGTAGCCATTTGGGGAGTGAACCAGTGGCTGAAAGACCTCTCTCTCTCTGTCTCTCCCTCTCTCTCTCTCTGTAGGTCTGCCTCTAAAATAAAATCTTAAAAAATTTTTTTGCACAAACATGCATAGCTCTTTAAAAAATATTTATTTATTTATTTGAAAGTCAGAGTTACACAGATAGAGGAGAGGCAGAGAGAGAGAGAGAGAGGTCTTCCACCTGATGGTTTACTCCCCAATTGGCCACAACAGCCGGAGCTGCGCTGATCTGAAGCCAGGAGCCAGGAGCTTCTTCCAGGTCTCCCACGCAGGTGCAGGGGCCCAAGGACTTGGGCCATCTTCTACTGCTTTCCCAGGCCATAGCAGAGAGCTGGATCAGAAGAGGAGCAGCCAGGACTAGAACTGGTGCCCATATGGGATGCCGACGCTTCAGGCCAGGGCTTTAACCCACTGTGCCACAACGCCGGCCCCCATGCATACCTTTTAATTTCCCCACAGACCTCTTGAAGCACCATCACGAAGCACCGAGAACTTCCCTGATGCATGGGAAGTGCTAAGGAACTGGGCACTCATTAGCCCAGGTTCAACCTTCTTCATCACTACCCCTTCCCAATACTCAGCCGACTTCTTTGAGGACCCTACCCAAAGCCACCTAATTAGTAACCAGTCTTGTGGACTTTCCCTGTGTGCTCAGTTGGTTGGAGGGTGGGAGAGGGGGACACAGTGTGACTTGAGTTCTCGCAAAGCTATCTTGGTGCATTGGGAACTGACCTGGCTTTTTCTGCAGGTGCAGTCCTAACCCCACCCAACAAAAATACCCATTCTGTAAAATATTTCCTCCTTCTTGCCAATGAACATAAGGATCTGGCTTGGTGACAAATAGTGTATTGCAGGTGAAAGGAGCAAATGGTCTGAAGATGGAGACCCCAGGATTCAAAAGATAACTATTGGCTGGCGCCGTGGCTCACTAGGTTAATCCTCTGCCTGCGGCGCCAGCATCCCATATGGGCACCGGGTTCTAGTCCCAGTTGCTCCTCTTCCAGTCCAGCTCTCTGCTGTGGCCAGGGAGTGCAGTGGAGGATGGCCCAAGTGCTTGGGCCCTGCACCTGCATGGGAGACCAGGAGGAAGCGCCTGGCTCCTGGCTTCAGATTGGCACAGAGTGCCAGCCATAGCAGCCATTTGAGGGGTGAACCAACGGAAGGAAGAACTTCCTCTCTGTCTCTCTCTCACTGTCTAACTCTATCAAATAAATTTTTTAAAAAAGATGATTATTGTGTACTGTACACCTTAAGACTATCGGACTTTGATACGAGAGCTTGGCTTCCTCATCTGCAAATCTGGGTAATAAAAACAGCTTCTGTGAAGATGCAAAGATAGCATGTGTGAAAACACTTAGCATGATGCACGGCACACAGTAACTGCTCAATAAATGGTGCTGTGGTTACAGCTGGCAATACTTACGGATGATGCCCCAGCACCTGACGTTCCTCTTGTCAGGCCATCCCTCAGGCTCATTCACACCAACAAAGACTTAAATCCAAATGAATCAGCACACAGCCTCATCAGAGCACTTCAGGTTCCTGTGTCTTCATGAAACCGGCCGGGCCTGGAGAATGTCGACAAGCTGGCACAGCTCCTCTGGCTGGCTGGGCACAGCAGGAAAACAGGAGCATCACATGTTGGTTTTCTCCAGAGGCTGCAGACTCTTCACTTCTCAATGCGGAGCAGACACACACACCCAGACAAGGTCCTAATTAGACGCACCATCGGTGTCTTCCAAACGCGCATTTGTTATTGTCTGCCCAACTAATTAGCTGCTCTAAACCTTCTGGGGTTGACGGTGCATGGGCTATCAGACAAGCCTCTTCTCAGCAACCCAGGTTCAGGGCTTGGAAGACCCAAAGGCCCTGGCCTCAGTTATTCATCACTAAAACCGAAATATTTGGGTTCACAGTCCAACTCCGGGTAGCCCCATTGTCTGACAAGGGTGGTGGATGGTGGAACTGGGGGAAGGTTACAGGGCAGGAAGCTGTGAGAGACAGGTGCCACCCTCGTCCCTGTGGTCCGTCCTTATGAAGCCAGCATCATGCGACCAAGAGGCTCCACCCCAGCAGCCTAACCTTGTTCATTCACTTCCCGAAGGCCTCACCTGAGATACCGTAGTTGCTCTAGCCTCACCCATCAACCCAGAGCCATCCACTCAGAGCCATCAACCCATGACTCCAGGATTCAACATCTGCATGAGCAGGGAGGCAAACCCTGCCCAGACCACAGCACCAGGTTGCCACTGCACTGAATGGGTCGGCTGATGGTCATGTAACCTCTGGAAGCCTCTAAGTGGGGTGCCACAGAGACTTCTACCTTGGATGGTTGTCATGTGCAGGCCCTCAGGCTAGAGCCGGCATGAAGGCTGAGTGCGGTTACTCCCGGCTTTGGTGTGCTGTAGCATTCCTTGTCTGTGGCTGGAAGGGCGGTCAACATCAGGCACAGATGATGTGTGTGTGCTCTTTAAGGCATGGGCCTGACACCCATCAGCTCACGTCCTCCTCACCACCACCGGTACACATGGGGAAAACCAACCTGTGGAAGCCAGCTCCCAACAGGGTCATGGCGATAGAGCACGGCTGAGTCGCGATTTAAATTTGGGTTGATCTGATTTTTAAAATTCAGATTCACTCTCCTCCCTTTCCCATGCTAAGCATAGTACTTCTTTTCTTTTAAAGATTTATTTATTTATTTGAAAGTCAGAGTTCCACAGAGAGAGAAGGAGAGGCAGAGAGAGAGAGGTCTTCCATCCACTTGGTTCACTCCCCAGTTGGCCACAATGGCCAGAGCTGTGCCAATCAGAAGCCAGGAGTCAGGAGCTTCCTCCGGGTCTCCTACGTGAGTGCGGGGGCCCAAGGACTAGAACCGGTGCCCACATGGGATGCCGGTGCTTCAGGCCAGGGCTTTAATCTGTTATGCCACAGAGCCGGCCCCTGCAGCTGTGATTTCAACCTGGGTCAATTTGAAGCTAAGCCTGGCCTCTTGACCCTGATGGTCTGCTACCCCCACCCTAGGCAACTGATATCCACGGCTGGGTCATTCTGAAGATTACTTATCACCACCACCACCCTTGCCCCGAAAATAATGAGGACAAAGAGCAAGGAGACAGGGGTCTGGGTCCACACCCGCCCACCTGAGTCCTTTTCCAGAAAGAAGCCCCTTTCACCTCCCTTCCATCAAGACGCCTCTCTTGAGACAATAAAACCAAAAATACGGAAGCTCAAAGCAAAGGCTTCATTCACCCCAGCAGGTCTCAGAAGTGTGTAAGAAGTTGCATAGAGATATAAAAATAGATCACGAGGTCGTTGATAAGAATAGCATTTTTTACCACGAGAGCCCTTATGCAGGAGGAGGACCAGCAAACACAAGAGAAGTTTGGTGGTGTTGAGGGCAGGTGAATTGAGGTTTGCTTGTGGAGAGGAGCATGGGAGGTCCTGGGCTGGGAGCAGGTGGAACCCAATCAAAGAGAGGAGGAGGGGGCACGGGGGGCTTCCGGGGGTAGAAGTAGCCACAGAGTTCCCGGGGACAGCCGGGTCCCAGGCAGCCTTGGAAATAATTACAGCTCATAGAAAAATCAATTGCAAGCTTTTACTGAGCCCTGGGGCCACAGTGGCAACATGAAACCAAAAGACCAGGTCCGTTTGCAAGGAGAAAGCGCTGCACTGGGGAGACAAAAATAGCACACTTGAAACAATTAGAGAGCAATTAATGCCAAACTGTCTGGTTCTGATTCAAGTACAACGGGACTCCAGGGCGAGGAGAAAGCCTGACCAGCTGGAATAGTCGGCTAGGCAGTGGCAGGAAAGCTTCCTGGAGCCCCAAGGTCTTGCGCATCAAATGCTTTGAGGGACATGGTCTAGTTGTCCCAGACGCTCTGCTTGGGCGATACAGCCCGAGCTAACTACAGTCTCACCCTCCAGAAGTCTGCAACTAAAAAGTAGAACGCAGCACCTGACCAATGACAGCATTGCTGAATAAACAAATGATTGGAGTCCTAGGGCTTTGTGGGGAAGAAGTAGGAGAGCAGATTAGCCTGGGGACAGAAATATCGCTTCATCCACTGCATGGTTTTTGAGCACAAAGGCTACATCTTCATTCCAGATTTATTAAACTCCCCGCATTTAAAAATCACTGCACTAATTCAGGAGATGGGAGGTCTGGAGGTGAACCAGCCCCGGTCTATAGTCTTCAGAACAGTTCAGAGAGCTTCTTCTATTGGAATTATAGCATCTAGCAATTTACCCCATGCCTCGGATGACTGGACATTCTTTCCAGTCTGCATCTATACATCTACTAAGTCACTCATTCATTCAGCAAATAGTCTCACCTCCTGTGTACTAGGCACCGTGATAGACACTGGATATGGGTGTGTTAGGGCAATGTTTTCTTCTAAATGGAACTTACTGTCAAGTGGGCAGTCACATACATTTAGCGCAGAGCGTAGCAGCTGCAGAGCGTAAGACAAAGTCCAGTTAAGACCTCACAGAGGGATAAGCATTTGGGTGGGTTCTGGAGTGGGCTCTGCCAGAGGCAGGTGTGGAACATGGGGATAAATTGGAGGCAGGTGGAAAGGAAAGACAAAATGAGGAAGCATGAGAGGATAAGAGAGCAGCACGTCCTGAGAGCTTTACGTAGCTGAGCAGTACGGGAGCAAAAGTTTCTACAGGGAGAGAAGCAGAAGCTGACCATGCAGATCAGCAGGAGCCCACTCACCAACAGCACTGGGTGCCGGTCTGTGGATATGCTGTGTCCTATTAATTACTTAGGACACACTGAACAATGTTTCTTTATATAATGGCTGTTAGTTAATTTAATTTTGTTTGAAAGGCAGAGAGACAAGAGAGACTCAGAGAGAGATCTTCTATCCACTGGTTCACTCCTTAAGTGCCCACGACAGAGCTGGGCCAGGCTGATGAAGCTAGGAGCTCAGAACTCAATCAGAGTCACATGGGAGGCAGGAACCCAAGTACTTGAACCATCACCTACTAAGCTGAAATTAGAAGCACAAACACAGACACTTTGATATGGGTTGCAGGCATCTCAAGCAGTGTTCTGTTTTGTTTTTAAAGTTGTATTTAGTTAGTTAGTTAGTCATTTGCTTTTAAGCCTGCCTTCCCTCCCTGCTGCTTCCACTACACAGTTGTCAGGTACAATTCTCTAAAATACAGATGAGACCAGGCTGGCTGTGTACTAAAAAAACTCTTCAGCGTCTCCCCACTGCTTAGAAGACAAAGTCTAAGACCTGCTGCCTGTTGTCTTACTCGATTTCCTGAAGCCATAACAGAATACCCAAGCCTGGGTAATTTATAACAGGAAGAAATTTATTTCTTTAAAGATTTATTTATTTATATGAAAGTCAGAGTTACACAGAGAGAGGAGAGGCAGAGAGAGAGAGAGAGAGGTCTTCCATCCGCAATCCCCAATTGGCCGCAATGGCTAGAGGTGCGCTGATCTGAAGCCAGAAGCCAGGAGCTTCCTCTGGGTCTGCCCCGTGGGTGCAGGGGCCCAAGGACCTGGGCCATCTTCCACTGCTTTCCTAGGCCACAGCAGAGAGTTGGATCAGAAGTGGAGCAGCCAGGACTCGAACCAGCGCCCATATGGGATGCCAGCACTGCAGGCGGCGGCTTTACCCACTATGCCACAGTGCCGGCCCCGAGAGAAGTTTATTTTGCACAGAATTTTGGAAACTGGAAGTCCAAACTCAGGAGAGAACATCTGGCGAGGACCTCACACTGCCTGTGCTGAGGGCTTCACGCTGTGTCATAACCTAGTGGGAAACAGAAGGGGCTACAGGAGTGTGCAAAACATACAAAACACAGAGGCTGCCTTGCTTGGCAACAATGCACTCTCATGGTAACCAATCCAGTTTGGAGAGAACTACACCCATCCTTTTTAGTGGCCCAATCACCTGTTAAAATTCCTTCACCTCTCAATACTGCCACAGTGATCCATTTTAAACTGAGCCTCGGTGGGGACAAACCACACCCAAACCATAGCACCTGCCGTGCAAAGACAGGCAGTGGCCTGCTCCTGCAGCCCTCTGAACCCACCTTTCTGCTGCTGTCTAGGTGGGCTTCCTGAACAAGCTACGTGATCTCCACCTCCACACTGTGGCTTCCTTTGCCCCCACAAATGCCCTTCCATAAATGTCCTTACCTTACCATTCCCCAGATGGCCCCAGGGAGCCTTATCTGGAACTCCCCTGTTTTCTAAGAAGCCCTAGGCTTTCTTCTGTTCTTCCCTGGTGACTCTCACACCCAGCAGAGGGAATCAGCACTCCCCCACTGTGCTCCGGCAGAGGGCTCTTGGCCACCCAGAGAGCCCTCTGCTCCAACGCTGTGCGTAGATGCTCTCTGGGCTGTCTCCCTGGGCTGGGTTAGTTACTCCGTGAGAACTGCCATCATACCACTGTGGCACTGGGGAGATACACCTGGACCTAGGAGTTGGTAATTTCTGTAATAAAATGATAGACTCTGCTGGGGTTGTACTGGTTTAGGTTACGGAAAAAAGACCAGGCGAGTCCGAGAGACATAGGTTCATTGCTTCCTCTTTGACTTTGGTTTCTCAGCTTCAGTTTCCTTATGTGTAAAGTGGAGGTGATAATAACAATCCTGGAAAGTTGCAATGGAGATTCAATGAGATAATACACTTGAAGTTGCAATGGAGATTAAAGGAGATAATACATGTGAAGACTCCAATATGGTGGGTCATGCCAAGAAGACATTAACTTCGTCTGCTTTTCCAGCTTGTAAGGCTGCAGCTGTCTAATAACTTTTTGTGTGTGTGATCACTACCCTCCTTGGGACACTCTTAGGCTTGGTGCTGTCTGTTCAGATCACCGTGATCCTGCCTGGGAGGAGACTGTTAAAATTAGAAGCTGGCCCTCCTCCTCATAAATGATGCTAAGTAACACTTCCTGTGCACTTGCTAAGTGCCAGGCTCCACTTGCAGTTCTTCGTAGAGAGTGTACTCACTGCCCCTATGACGCAGGTATTATCTCCATTTCAAAAGTGGGAAATGGAAGCTTAGCATGTTGGAGAGACCGGCTGATAGAACGTGATAGAGCCAGGAGCATAGGCAAACCCCCTGAGTGCTCAGTATAAAATCCTTGTCCTGAACAACCCGTGATTCTCACAGTCCTTGGAGTCTTCCCATTGCCATTTGGGGTTGTCACCGAGGTGTCAGAGGCAGCGTGCAGGGCAGATCATGGACTGTGGGTGGGGCTGCACGTGATTTCACGTTGGCCATTGGGTTTGGGCGTTCACACAGGGCAAGTGCCAACCCCAGTAGCCCCAGCAGACTGTTCCTGAGGATCAAGGGGAGCCCAGACTCCCTTCTCTCCCTTCTCCCTCTTGTTTGAAGCACAAGAACCTGTCCCAGCAGGCACTCTCGTCCCAGGGCCCCAGTGCCATCAGCAGCTGTGTGACCAGGTGACGAGTCTCAGAAACAAAGGAGGACAGGACTTCTGGAGGGCGAGCGACAGCGGTGTCCAGGGAGGCGCCGCAGCTTCGGACCAGGCTTCCTGTGACTGCTGCCAGTGACGGAGAACAGTTAGTACCCGTAGCTCCTGCCAAGTATCACTCGGGGTTTGGCCCAGTTACACTGACATCCTTCTCCAGGGGCCTTGCTGTCACTTTTGTTTCCTTGTGGCTGTCCCCAGCACCATGCCTGGGGCAGTCTTTTGGCTCCTGCTGTGTCTTCTCCCGGGTCTCTGGCTTGACAGGAGATACTGTCATTCCCCTCTCTCCTCCCCTCCCTTCCTTCTGCCCGCAGGCCCATCCACACGGCTCCTGGGCCAGCAGCTTGGTGCCTGAGTTTCATGCTGTGTGGAATCCCCTCCCCAGACCTCTGCGTGTGCCTCCCTCTCTCCAGTCAGGTCTTCACGCCTGCACTCCCCCTCCGAGGGGCTCACTCTGCCACAGCAACTGGGTAGCCCTTCATCCTCCTCACTACCATGCCAGCCTATTTTATTCTATCCAGGCACTTCCAGTACCTAAAATTATCTTCTTACCCCCCCCCCTTTTTTTTGACAGGCAGAGTGGACAGTGAGAGAGAGAGATAAAGTTCTTCCTTTTGCCGTTGGTTCACCCTCCTATGGCCGCCACGGCCTCTTTCTCCATTTTTAAAAAGATTTTATTTATTTTATTTGAAAGGCAGAGGCGGAAGAGGGGGAGGGAGAGGAGGAAGGGGAGGAGAGGGAGAGGTCAGGGCTGGCGCTGTGGCGTAGCACATGAAACCACTGCCTGCAGTGCTGGCATCCCATATGGGCGCCAGTTCAAGTCCCAGCTGCTCCACTTCCAATCCAGCTCTCCGCTATGGCCTGGGGAAACAGTAGAAGATGGCCCAAGACCTTAGGCCCCTGCACCCACGTGGGAGACCCTGAAGAAGCTCCTGGCTCCTGGCTTGGATCAGTGCAACTTCGGCCGTTTCAGCCAATTGGGGAGTGAACCAGCAGATGGAAGACCTCTCTCTCTCTCTCTCTCTCTCTCTCTCTCTCTCTGTGTGTGTTTGTGTGTAACTCTGACTTTCAAATAAATAAATAAATAAATCTTACAAAAAAAAAATGAAATGAGCCGGCGCCGCGGCTCACTAGGCTAATCCTCCGCCTTGCGGTGCCGGCACACCGGGTTCTAGTCCTGGTCGGGGTGCCGGATTCTGTCCCGGTTGCCCCTCTTCCAGGCCAGCTCTCTGCTGTGGCCAGGGAGTGCAGTGGAGGATGGCCCAAGTGCTTGGGCCCTGCACCCCATGGGAGACCAGGATAAGTACCTGGCTCCTGCCATCGGATCAGCGCGGTGCGCTGGCTGCAGCGCGCCAGCCGTGGCGGCCATTGGAGGGTGAACCAACGGCAAAGGAAGACCTTTCTCTCTGTCTCTCTCTCTCACTATCCACTCTGCCTGTAAAAAAAAAAAAAGAAAAAAAAAAGAAAGAAAGAAATGCAAACTTCAGACAAATGAAATTTAAGAGTTCATGCAAAGAATGATTCCCCAATGAGGTGGCCCTCAGGACCAGAGGAGGTTCAGAGAGCTCCGTGCCACAGCACAGGCAGGCAGCACTCATGCACAGAAAACGAAGCGAGGTGCAGAAACGGCTTGATTGGCTGTAGCTCTGTGTGAGCCTTATTTGAACAGGGAAGTTCGGCTGAAGCTCAGCTGTTGGTTACAAAAACATGATCCCAAATTGAGCCTTTATTTAATTTAGATACCATAGTAGGCTGCAGTCTAGAATTTGAGGACTCAAAATGCAGAGGCATCTTCAGGCCAAATTTAATTTAATTTAATAGCACGGAGAGCTGAAGGAGTAATACAGATTAAACAGGCAGAGGAGGTGCACCTGGAAAGGTAGTGCCACGCACCAAGGAGTGTGATGGGAAGACGCGGGCATTGCAGAAAGCAAAGACCCACAGCGTCTGGATGGAGTGCAGAGAAGACACGGGAGTTGATTCCATCTGAGGCTTGGATGCTTACCCAGGAGCTAGGCCATCAAAGGGCCAAGAGGGCCAAGTGCAGAGGTATTGTCTTCATCTTTTTTTTTTTATGATTTTATTTTATTTTATTTGAAAGACAGAGTTACATAGAGAGGTAGAGACAGAGAGATAGGTCTTCCAACTGCTGGTTCACTCCCCAGATGGCTGCAACAGCCAGAGCTGTGCCAATCCAAAGCCAGGAGCCAGGAGCTTCTTCCGGGTCTCCCACGTGGGTACATGGGCCCAAGGACTTGGACCATCTTCTACTGCTTTCCCAGGTCATAGCAGAGAGCTGGATCAGAAGAGGAGCAGCCAGGACTAGAACTGGCGCCCATATGGGATGCCGGCGCTTCAGGCCAGGGCTTTAACCTGCTGCGCCACAGTGCTGGCCCCATTGTCTTCATCCTTGCGTAGTGGAAAGTCATCAGGGTTTTAAGCCAGGGATATAACGTCATCAGATCGGTTATCTGGAAAATTAGCCTGACTGCCCTGCCGGGAGTGGTGAGGATATGGGGGAGGATGCAAAAAAGATAGGAGGCCAGTTAGCAGGTGACTGTGGGTAATCAGGGGCCCAGCGGGCGATGGCTTAAATCAGGGAGGTGGAGTTGAAGATGGAGAAGGTTGAAGATATCTCAAATGCAAATGGCCATGAGACTTGATCAGGGCTTATCTTCACAACTCTGCTTATGCATGGTGTCACACAGCTGGGCATAGGCAGTGTCTGAGCTAGGTACTGTGGGTAATATTAGCAGAGGTGTCTGTGCCATCCAGGTTTGTTTTTGTTTGTTTGTTTAGAATTAAAGAGAGAGAGAGGCCGGCGACGCAGCTCACTAGGCTAATCCTCCGCCTAGTGGCGCCGGCACACCGGGTTCTAGTCCCAGTCGGGGCGCCGGATTCTGTCCCGGTTGCCCCTCTTCCAGGCCAGCTCTCTGCTGTGGCCAGGGAGTGCAGTGGAGGATGGCCCAGGTGCTTGGGCCCTGCACCCCATGGGAGGCCAGGAGAAGCACCTGGCTCCTGGCTCCTGCCATCGGATCAGCGTGGTGCGCCGGCTGCAGCGCACGGGCCGCGGCGGCCATTGGAGGGTGAACCAACGACAAGGGAAGACCTTTCTCTCTGTCTCTCTCTCTCACTGTCCACTCTGCCTGTCAAAAAAATAAATAAAAAATAAAAAATAAATAAAAAAAAAAGAGAGAGAGAATCTATCATCTGCTGGTATTCCAGATGACTGCAAACACCAACACTGGGCCATGCTGGAGCCTGGAGCTTCTTCTGGGTCCCTCTTATGGGTGGTAGGGACCCAGGCACTTGGGCCATCTTCCTCTGCTTTTCTAAGGCCATTAGTAGGGAGTTGGATCGGAAGTGGAGCAGCCGGGTCTTGAACTGGAACCCATACAGCAGGCAGCTGCTTTACCTGCTACGCCACAACGTCGGCATCCAGGTGTTTCTATGGTCAGAGCACACTCAGGGAAACATACACAGGGCAAAACCAGCTTGCATGTGCTGAGTGCAGACAACAGGTTCCTGTGAACCCAACACGCAGTGACAGAGCCGCCAGGCTTGTTGTAGTCAGAGACTGAGTTGAGCTTTTATAGTATTTTACTGATTATTGAGGACTACTGAGTAATGGTTGCTTTTTTTAAAAAAAGATTTATTTTTATTTATTTGAAATACAGAGTTACGGAGAGAGAGAGGGAGAGAGAGAGAGAGAGAGAGAGAGAGAGGAGAGAGAGGTCTCTGTCCACTGGTTCACTCCCCAAATGGCTGCAACAGCCGGAGCTGAGCTGATCCAAAGCCATGAGCCAGGAGCTTCTTCTGGGTCTCCCACATGGGTGCAAGGGCCCAAGGACTTGGGCCATCTTCTACTGCTTTCCCAGGCCATAGCAGAGAGCTGGATCAGAAGCAGAGTAACCAGGACTAGAACCAGCACCCATATGGGATGCTGATGCTTCTGGCTAGGATTTTAACCCGCTGCGCCCAGTGCTGGCCCCATAAAGTTTGCTTTTTGCCATATTAGTGCATTAACTCATTTGTATATTTATTCAGTTATTCACCAGGTTTTTGCTGTGTACAACTGATGGGCAGTGCATTTGATTTCGGCAACACACGTGATGAAAGGAGGCACTGGGAGAGGGTTAAAGATGTATTTGGAGCTTACAGGTTTGTGTCTGAGAGCCAGTGCATTAGTTACATTTCATCCTTTCTTTTATTGCAGTAGTAATACACCTGTCACATACATAATACACATACCATAAAATTGACCCTTTTATACCCAGAAGAAGAATTGCTGCTCTATATGGTAATGCTATGTTTAACTTTTTGAGGAAATCTCCGTATTGTTTTCCACAGTGGCTGCAGCATTTTACATTCCAGCAGCAGTGCACAAGGATTCCGGCTTCCCCACGTCCTCCGCACTACAGGTTACTTTTTGGTTTTGTTTGCTTTGATTTTTGACAATAACCATTTTACTGGGTGTGAAACGGTTTCTCATCATGAGTCTGATTCACATTTTCCTAGAAACTGGTGATGAGCATCTTTTCATGTGCTTGCTGGCCATTTGTATACCTTCTTTGGAGAAAGGCCTTTTCAGGTCCCTATCTTGATCAGGTCTAAAGGTCTATTCTTTGTCCCCATTTAGATCAGGCTGTTTTGTTGTTGTTGAGTGGTTAAGATTCTTTTAAATGCAACTTCAATAACTGTCTCATTCCATTCAGGCTGTTGTAATAAAATGGCATAAACTTAGTGGCTTATAAACAACAGATATGTATTTCTCATCGTGCTGGAGACTAGGAAATCTAAGCCCATTCAGTTTCTGGTGAGGGTCACTGTCTGGTTCATTCACGGTGCTTTCTTGTTGTGTCTCACATTGTGCAAGGGACAAAGAAGCTCTCTGGGGGCCTCTTCTATAAGGGCACTAATCCCATTCAAAGAAGCTTTGCCTAATGCCAGTCACCCACTGTGATGGTTTGGCTATGATCTGGGTGGGTCTCCCAGGGGTTCACGGTTGGAAGCTTGGTCTCCAAGGTGGTGATGTGAAGAGGAGGTGAGGCTCTCGGGAGGTGGGCCTGGGCCTGGTGGGAAGTTACTGGGTCTTGCTGAGGACCCTGCTCTTGGAAGAGGTGAGAACAGTCCTCATGGGGCTCTGAGCTTGTTCTTGTGAGAGGGTCTTGTGAGAGAGTTGTTATAAAAAGAGCAAGCCTGGCTCCTCTCCACACTCTAGCCTCCTGCCTTGCCAGGTGATCTTTCCCCCTCAAAGGCACGAGGTTGTCTGCCATGAGGTCCTCTTCGGAGCCAAGCCCAATGCCGCAGCCATGCCCTTGAACCTCCAGAAGTGTGAGAAAACAAATCTCTTTTCCTTACACATTCCCCAGGCTCAAGTATTTTTATAGTAACAGAAAGCAGACTAATATACCTCTCAACGGCCCTGCTTTCTCAGACCATCACATTGGTGATTATGGTTTCAGCATATAGATTTCTGGGGGGACACAAGCATCCAGATCATAGCAAAAATCAAACTCAGTCTGGTTTATGGGGAAGAAGAAGCAGAAATATGTATTGTTTCATGTCACTGAGAAGTTGAAGGCACGTTCTAGGGTCTAGGATTTTACAAAGGTAACAGGGATATGTTTCTCCCCTCCTCATGCATCTGTTTTCTTCTGTGTGGTTTGCTGCCTCCACCAGGCTTATCCCTGTCAAGAAGATGTGCAGTATTCATTCACTCACTCAGGAATACTGTGCCCCTCCTTTGTCCCAGACAAGTTTCCATCACCAGGAATAAATGGCAGGAAGTCCAACAGCAAAGGCCCCTTCCCTCATAAGGTTTATATTCTAGTGGGGACACACAGACATACAGGTGTAGATGTTCAGAATGCAAGCACTATGGGGAATGAGGACGCAGGAGAAGGGGTAGGGATGGTGGTGGTGGGGGGGGGTGTATGGGAAGGGGTTTGCCTTCCCTCCCACAGAACAGTACAGGGATGTGTGTCCAGGGAAGGTGGAGTGACTTGGGCGTCCTGCACTGCCTGGGAGCCTGATTTGCATCATGATAACAGGCACAATGAGGTAAGCCTTGGTGGCCTCACACTGTGGTGGTGGGTCAGTGAGTGTTGGAAGGGAGGGAGACCAGAAGGTCTTTCTAGGAGCAGGCAGAGCTCTGGACCTGTTGTATGTTTATCAGTAATGCCCTGGAGGCCAATGATGCTCTGTTCTCTTACAGAGCTGGGGAAGTCCCAGACTCTGCCCATCGAAACCTACAGGAGAGGTTGGGCTTTCCGAAGAACTCCTGGCTTATCCTAGGCCAACTCAACCCAAGAAGTAGGTACTAGTTAGCTCTGATTGGCCCAGCTTGGGTCATCTGCCAGCTTGGGTCATCTGCCCACATCTACACCAGTTTCTGAGGTTAGCACAGTCAGAACTCCCATTGGACAGGCTGAGTTGCATTCCTATGGGGTCAACCTTACCCAAGCCATGTAGACTGAGGGGGAAGGGGTTGATTTCCTAAGGGAAAATTAGTTCTGATATCCAGAAGAAAGGAAAACAAATAACAGGCGGCCCACAGTAGCAGATACCTTCCATGCCCGGCTCCACAATGAATAGCTGGCTAGCTGCTGATAAGTTATACCCTATATGATTTCCGTTTTCACATATGATTGAAAAATTTAAACTGAAGTGAGAACATGTGGTGAGATCCACATGGAATTACTGACTAATAAACATGACATTGTACAAGAATGTGGTTCGGGAGCCATAAAATGCTAAACAAATATTATTTCTATGAAAGTTT
The DNA here is from genome assembly GCF_964237555.1 of Oryctolagus cuniculus. Lineage (NCBI taxonomy): Eukaryota > Metazoa > Chordata > Mammalia > Lagomorpha > Leporidae > Oryctolagus > Oryctolagus cuniculus. The sequence continues at coordinate 115,692,040 of NC_091432.1, forward strand.
TCTAAGACTTGGTAACTGCCCTTAAGGAGCTCAAAATTTGCACAGAGAGAGAGAGAGAGAGAGAGAGATGGGACTTTCAGGCACACAGCTGCCATGCAGAAGATATTTGGGTAGCTTTCCACGGCTGTCACTCAAGGCAGGAGTTGCAGATGCATATACGTACACTGGCCAGGCTGAGCTTCCCCCACACCCAGCAGCCTGGAGCCCACAGTCTCACTGAAGACAGCAGCAGCCCCATGGCACCAGCGGTCCACTGTGGGGCTCGAATGGAAGCCCAGTGTGGCTAGATGGTCTAGTTGTTTTTGAGAGAAGCTGGTAAAACACATTTTCATATGATTTTTTAAAAATGTTGGCAACTTCTTCAAATGTTTCTTTAAAACACTCTGTGAACCAAGCAAAACACATATGCTGGCCGCATTCTCCCTGTGAGCTCAAGTCTGCCCGCTTTGCCAATTAGTGTCCTCAGATGCAGATTTCTCTTGAGAACTTGACACCATAAGCTTTCTACTTCATTAGTCTCTGTCACCCTTTCTTGCCACTGGAACGTTAGCTCAGCACGCATGCAGTAGGCTGGATCAGACACAAAGCATGGTGTAACTGCAAGGCGAAAGGGCTTGTGTCCAACGCCAGCCACGAGTGCTTGGTCAAGTTGCTCAATGCGTCTGGACAATGTGTTTCCACACCTGTCAATGAGAAGCAAGGAATTAAATCATCACTTCATTTCCTACCCGCTCTGTCACTTTATGACCTGGAATTTTAAGAATGTGAGGGACAAAACCAAAGGGAAACTCTTGTTCAAGGGGTGGAAAGTCTATTTTTGGCTAGATGACCAGGAGGAGCTCCAAAGAGGAGGTGGTCTTGAAGAGAACATAGCATTTAGGCAGGTGGAGATTGTCAAGGAGTGGGAGAAATGGAGAAGGCAGATTTAAAATGCAATTATCATATTTGGAACACTTACCATGTTCCTGGCATCGTGCTAATCTCTTTACATACATTATTTGCTTTAATCTTCCAAACTCTGAGATATAAATTGTCACCTTCACGTTATAGTGAAGAAACAGTTTGCAATGTAGAAACATTTATAGAAAAATTAAGTTTCTCGCTGAACTTTGCCAAGTTTGCACGTGGCAAGACCAAGCTGCAAGCCTAGGCATGCCTGATTCTGAAACCTGTGACCTGAACCATTGAGCGCAGGAAACAATAGGAGTAAAAGTGAGTGGGGCCCCTGCAAGCTCCTCCATGGATTAGTAGGCTTTCAATCTATTGGCTTCAATTTCTACGAATATAGAAGGCAAAACAAACATAACTCAGTTTCTCCTTCTATACACTCCCAGCTCAGTTCATATTTGTGACCCCAGATATAGGGATGGCTCCCCTTCAGAAGGCAAGCAGCCAGCTGTGCAGCAGATACCTGCTGGGTGTGCTTGAAATCAGCGCCTACCTGGAGACAGAGTCAGAGCCCACAGGTTGACAGCTCGGTCCTCCCCACAGTTAGAGGCCAGTCACAAGCCCTGGTTGTTCCACCCCTGCTTCTGATCAGCTGGCTAGAAACCACAGTCCCCAGCAATCTTTCCTTGGCTTTGATGAACTTGTTCAAGGGGCTCATGGAACTCAGGGAAACACTTACTTACATTTCCTGGTTTACTAAAAGGATTTTATAAGGATATAGATGGAGAGATGCAGAGGTCGAGGAGTAGGAGAAGAGGTGGAGCTCCATGCTTTCTTTGTGGGCACCGCCCTCCAGGAATCTCCACATGTTCAGCTGTCTAAAATCTCCCCAAGCCCTGTCCTGTTGGATTTTTATGGCAACTCCATCACAGGCATGAGTGATAAAACCATTGACCCTTAGTGATTAGCCTAACCTTTAGTGTCTCAATTATCCCTGGATGTTGAAGGATGGGGCAGAAAGTCCCGACCCTCTAATCCTGCCTTAGTCCCATAGGCCAGCCCTCAGTCAACTCATTAGCACACAGATTATGCTATTACTTAAAAATTCTAAGGATTTTATGAGTTCAATGTCAGAAAACAGGGATACATACCAAATACATATTTTCACAATATCATAGGTTTATGTTATATGCCTTAGCTATTGCATTAGGTGCTATGAAGGACATAAAATAAATACAAATAGGGATTTGATCTCATGGAGATAGTCCATTGGGAAATGGGTATAAAAATGGGTATAAAAATCACTGTGGTAGATTGTTTCCAAAGATGACATCTTATTTGCCCTTTGGAATGTGACTGTCACATCCCATCAAGAGACAGGGCCTCTTCTGCTTCCCTGCCCATTAGGCTGGTCCTGTGACTTGCTTTGACTAATAGATTGTGGCAGCGTCGATGTTGTGTGACTTCTAGGACTAAGTATTGAGAAGTGTTAACATCTCTAGTTTCCCTTGCTTAGAAGCCAGCCATCATAACAACAAGAACAGTCACTCCTCTTGAGGGTGAGCCAGCCCCCAGCCATTGCAGCCTCCCCTGCTATGGTGCCAAATAGTAACATAATTATTTCCTGTCCTCTACTGCCAGCCAGACTGCCAAGCCTACACAATGGGGAGCAGAAACAAACTCTCCCTCTTTCAAATTGCAGAACTATAAGTCAAAAAATGGTTGCTCTTTTTGTAAGCCTCTAAGTCTTGTGATGCTTATTATTACTCTGCCTTATATGTAAATATATTACAAGTCAAAATTCAGGAACCAGGGAGCTCGGAGGAGAGCATGATTGTGATGCATGTGAAAGGTGAGAGGGAGAGGCCAACATGGGAATCGGGAATAATGTCAACTTCCGAAGAGGATCCTTCAGACAACCTCAGGACAGGAACTCTGAGCATGGCACTGCTGGAAAGAAGCCCTATTCTCACACCGTTTGGAGAAGCCCTGTTTCCTCTCTTCCTGTTTTCCGTCACTGGTTTCTGACCCTGTGCCTGCTTAGCACTGTGGCTCTGAGATGCACTCTTCACTGTGGTGCTGTGGTAATTAAGGAGAGACCAAGCTTTGGGTCAGGCAGTTACATGGCATTGAACATATGGGAGCTCTGAACCTGAAATTTTCACCTAATGAAATGATGATGTTACCTACTTCATAGGATTGTTGGAAAGATTAGTCAAGGGAGTAGATGCGTGAGCTCCATCTGTAGCACTTCCATCTTGTTGGCCTTCAACAAATACCAGCTCCTCTTTCCCAGATCTGCCAACTGAGAATTAAATTAGCTTATCCTCTGAACTTTCTCTGCATTCTTTAACATTTCACCATGACCACGCAATGACTGAGGTTGGCTTTGCTCTTCAAATCTACCTTTGCCTCTAAGAGATACTTGAATTTGGCTTGCTACTCTTTAAGGGGTGAATTCTCCTGTTGTTTTTTTTATATATACAGTAAAACAGAGGATTTCCAAAGGAGGGGGAGTATGACTTAGTTTTTTTTAATATTATGTATTTATTTATTTATTTGAAAGGCAGAGAGGAGAGAGAGAGACAGAGAGAGACAGAGAGAGAGAGTGAGAGAGATCCTCCGTCTGTTGGTTCACTTCCCAGATGGCCACAACAGCTGGAGCTGGACTCATCTGAAGCCAGGAGCCAGGAGCTTCTTCCAGGTCTCCAACATAGGTGGAGAGACCCAACCTCTTGTGCTGTCTTCCACTGCCTTCCCAGGCCATAAACAAAGAGATGGATTGGAAGAGGAGCAACCAGAACATGAACTGGTGCCCATATGGGATGTCAGTGATGCAGGCAGGCGGAGGCCTAGTCTCCTATGCCACAATGCTGGCCCCCTGAGTTAGTTTTTGAAAGAGAAGAGTTTGTCTTGAGGAATCTTAATGTGGGGAAAGTTCAGGATTAGGGAAGAGTAGATGCCCGGTGTGTGCATGGGCAGAGGAAAAGTGAGTCATGGTTTGAAAGACTGAGTGCTAGGTCAGAGTTTTAGACTTTATTCAATTGGCAGCCATTGAATATTTCAAACAGAGGGATGACATCATCACCTTTTGTGATTTTCTTGGTGGCTGTATGAATGCTCTGGAGAAAGGGAGAGATTTGAGGCAGACCAAATGACAGGAAGCTCTTGCAATAATTTGGGTGCGAGATACAAGCTTGATAAAAGGAATGGGCGCTGAGTGCAACTGCAAAAGAGAAGTCAGATTTGAGAGGTATTTTTAGAGTAGAGTTAACAGGACTAGCTGGCTACTTGGATGTAGGAAATGAGAAGGAAGAAGGAATGAAATATGACTTTTGGGGCTGAGAAGGTATGAACTGTCTTAGACTACATAGAGTAGGAGGATTGAGACTTGGGGGATGGAGGAGAGAGGACTTTAATTAGGACATGCCGAGTTTATGTCACTCATCAGATCCATTTTCCTCCTGCCTCTGGTTGTTTCCTGAGCTCAGAAAAACGTGAATCTGAAGGTGATTAATCCAGCAGGACACGCTCCAATATATTCGGAATGCTAGCTACCCACTGCACCTGGGAGGCTGAACAAACCATTCTGCAAAATGAGCTCCCTCACATCCAAGAGGGAAAGACAAGAGAGGATCCAAAAGAGCCTCCGCGCTTCATCCGGGGGCTGCTGTGTTTAGGGAATGTGGAAGTGTTACTGATGATTTCCCAAGATGAGTCAGAGCTCCCCGCACAATCTTATTCCTCTGAGAACCTGGAGGGTGTCTCTGCTGACAGCCCACCCCTTCCTCCACTTTCTCCTTCCCCTTCCACAAATCTGGATCAGACTCAAGGATGTAGAGTACCATTTGATTTTTAGGAAGGAAATCCTGTACTTCTCTACTATTTAATCTCCACTCTACTTAATCAGCTGCCCAATCATCAATCAACAATCAATAAATTTTCTTAATCACTTTTCATTTTTTCTTTGATTCAACAAATATTTATTGAGTGTCTTCTATGTGCCAGGCAGTGCTCCAGAGGTTAGCAATCCTCCAGTGAGTAAAATAGAATACTTTTTTAAAGAAAGATTTATTTATTTATTTAAAAGTCAGAGTTACAAAGAGAGAAGGAGAGGCAGAGAGAGAGAGAGGTCCTCTATCTGCTAGTTCACTCCCCAATTGGCCACAATGGCTGGTGCTGCACCGATCCAAAGCCAGGAGCCAGGAGCTTCTTCCAGGTCTTCCCACATGGGTACAGGGGCCCAAGGACTTGGGCCATCTTCTACTGCTTTCCCAGAGAGCTGGTTCAGAAGTGGAACAGTCAGGACTTGAACTGGTGCCCATATAGGATGCCAGCACTGCAGGTGGCGGCTTTACCCGCAACACCACAGCACCAGCCCCAACAGAATATATTTTAAATCATGGCATGTGTTTTCCTGGGTGTGAGATATCTACACATATGCTGGTCAGGTTTTTTTTTTTTTTTTTTCCTACCACAATGACATATACTGTAGCAACTAACTTTATAAAAAGAAAAATGTATTTGGTTCACTGTTTTGCAGGTTCAAGCCCAAGATCCTGTGGCCTCATTAGTTTGGCTTCTGGTAGGGGTGGCAGATAGCAATGGCAGAGCAGGTACAGAGGATCATGTGGGGATCCAGGGAGCAAAGAATGTAAGTGAGCCCAAACTCAGGGTTTGATAACGACTCTTTCACAAAAACTCCAGGGTCACACAAGGATACCTTTCAAGGGCACAACCCCAGTGACCTAACGAGTTCCTACTAGGCCCCATCTCCTAAAGGTTCTACCACCTCCAATAGCACAGCCCAGAGGGGCCAGGCTTTTGATATGTGGAGTTTTTCAAGGCACCAAAGCTGAAACCATAGCAGTGCATGTACAGTATAGGGATGCGAGACAAAGGACCAGGATGCTTTTGTACTTGTGGAGTATAGGACCCTCCATCAGCTTTAGAGGGCTACCAACGTTCAGGGAAACAGAGGATCAGTTCAAGCTGGAATACCAAGGAGGGCTCCAGAGAAAGGGGGGTGGGGTGGGCAGCACTGTGGCACAGCAAGTAAAGCCACTGCCTGCAGCACAACATCCCATATGGACGCTGGTTTGAGTCCTGGCTGCTCCACTTCTGATCCAGCTTCCTGCTAATGTGCTGGGGAAAGCAGTGGAAGATGACCCAAGTCCCTGGGTCCCTGCCACCCATGTGGGAGACCAGGAAGAAGCCCCTGGCTCCTGGCTTTGGCCTGGCCCAGCCTGGGTCATTGCTGCCATTGGGGAATGAGTTAGTGGATGGAAGATCTCTCTGTCTCCTCTGTAACTCTGCTTTTCAAACAAACAAACAAATAAGTAAATTTTAGGAAAAAAAGAAGAGAAAGAGAATTTACATCGATACCAGGAAGAGCATTTCAGACAGAAAAAGAACACGAGGGCCTGTGCAGAGTTGGCACTGGTGGGCATGATGGGTTTGAGATATGTTGGTAAAACCAGATGTATTCGTGCAATGCACCTGTGTTAGAGGGGAACAACAAATGAGGCTGAGTGAATCCAATAGGAAAAAAATGTTTTAAAGTCTTGAAACCAAGCAGGGAAACGTAGCTGTGATTCAGTAGCCAAGTGGAAGATACTGAGTGCACATGAGCTGGGAATGACAGGAGACATCAATGAGGAACCTGACAGATGCTCTCTGGAGTGCACAGGGTTTTGAATCTCAAGTGTGGGACCCCTCGACTTGTCCTTCTCAGGATGGCCTGGAGGCAGGAATTGTGTCAATGATGGGTTGACAATTTAGAAGGACAAAAATGCAGTCAGTAAGAGCAATCAAGGCAGCGGAGAGCTTGAAGGCAAATTGTTGAGGATCAAAACTAACTTCAAGCATTTGAAGCATTTGAAGGACCTCTTTCTACCTCTCTGACCAGCTCTGAATGGCCTGGCTTGGTAGAACTAGCACCAGCAATAACACAGGGAAACATGTTTTGGCTCCTTCTAAGGCATAGCTTTCTAAGAGAGCTGCCATCAGCAGGTAGTGTGTTCTCCATCATATAACAGAAGTGTCATGGAAGAGATACACATTTGACAGGCCACTGGACTGGCTATAATGTGGTGCCCCTTCAAGCACGACAGTCTGTTTCGCAAGTCAAGTTCAAGTCCTCAAGCGTCTGAAGTCAGCAGCAGCACAACAGGCAATGGTCATTGTGGCTTCACAAAGCAAACCCTTGCTCTGGGGTGCACGAGTCTGCTTCTTCCCTGCCATGTGCCAACAAAATATGGGGTATCCCAGGCTCACCCCACAGAATGGGTGTTTTGAGTGTAGGGATAATAACAGTTTTGTAATAAAACCAGAGCCATCGTTCTTGTCAGTGAAGTGTGTTTTGCTCTTTTAGTTTTGTTTTGTTTTTGAATGGGTGCCAAACTTTTATAGGCGAGAAAAGAGAAGAAAGAAAGGAAATGTATAATGTGGTTCTAAATGATTTTACCACATATCTGATTAGCTCTCTAGGGGAAAGATAAAAGCTTAATCGGCTCACATAAGAAAGGGCTTGTAGAAAGGAGACTCACTTAACTAATGATTAGGAAGTTAGGCTGAGTTGCAGAGTCTCTTCTTTGTAGTTAAGTAGTGAGATAACTACCATTATTATGGGAAAATGCACACTATTACTGAGACCATAACTGTAACATGGCCATGACTTGCAAAGCATATCTTATTTTTAAAGACATTAAATTTGGGATGCCTAATTTACCAAACGTGTACTATCCCTGCACTGCTATTCACACACCAAACATGACACAGATGCAGCAAAACGTCAAGAAGCTTCTCTACTGAGCAACATACCACTGCATAGCAACACCCCAACTTCTTCACCTGCCGTCTATTTCTGGAGGCTCTCTAGCTGGACCGAATGTTCATTCAAAAAGGTCACCAGTGATTTGCTAATCATTAAATCCATGGCCATTCTCCTTTGTTCTCAATTATTTTGTTGCCTCTGTAGCATCTCACACAACCATCTTCTTTTTGAAAAAATTTTACTTACATGTTCAGAGAAAGAGAGAGAGAGAGTGAGAGAGGTCTTCCATTGCTGGTTCACTCCCCAATGCCCACTGGGCTGAAGTTGGAAGCTAGGAACTCAATACAGATTTCCTGCACAGGTGGCAGGGACCCAATCACCTGCTGCCTCCCAGGGTCTGCATTAGCAGGAGTCTGCAATCAGGATCTGGAGCTGGGAGCTGAACCAGGTACTTTGATGTGGGAGTCTTATCATAGCCTTCCTAACTACTAGTCTAAACACCTGCCCATACACCGCCTTTTTGAAACTCGGTGTTTACTTGGCTTTTGGGTTGCACTGCTCTTCTCATTTCCTTGCTGGTTCTCTGACCCCTCCCTTTCTCTGTGCACTGTGCCTTGTCCCTCTCTGATTCTATTTGCTGTGCACATCTTCAACCAACACATCAATGTAGATGATTCCCTGAGGCCTCACACCCAGACACATACCTCATGCATAGCTGGAGCTAAAACACTTAATGAATCCTTATGTTCACATATGCAGCAGTAATTTATTTTTTTATTTCATACCTCTGATTCTCTCTGCTCATTTAAACCTGGGTATTTTCAACCCCCAAACTTCTGAAGTTAAATTAATCATGCTTAACAAGTTCAACTGTCAGAAATCTGCACTTCTGTAATTACCTTCCAACCAGGAGAAAAATCTCTTGTCTGCTTTTTCTGACTTTCTGATTATTCTTGCTCATACCCAGAGCCTCAAATTCACTTTTGACTCACTTGACCTGCCCTTAGTTCTTTCTTCCTTGGATCTTCATTTAATTTCTCCTTCTTTTCTATCCTTTTTTTTCCTGTCATTTTCCTAATCCACGACTTTACTTACAAAGGCTGGGATGATGAATGTGGGTCTCCCAAGAGATTTTCTATTTAGAAGGCAATTAAATGAAGAAAAGTCCCCCCCACCTAGCATCAATCTTTCCGGCTTACCATCTCTGGATTGATTTTCCTATAACTGGCTTTTTGTCACTGAAAAATACAAATCCTCAAAAATTTTAATGGTTCTCCTTGCCGACCGATTCTGGTCTAAACACCTGGAGTGGTGTTCCAAGCGCCCAGTGTCCAGCTTCCAGTTTTCCTCCCACTATACGCCTCTCTACCTCCATTCTAACCAGAGCTAGCTAATCATTATCTTCTTTAATACTTTGTTCCATGTGGATATATTCTTCCCAACTGAACTATAAACTTCTTCTAGACTAGTACTAAGGCTTTTCATACTATGATTCATCTAAGAATGACCAGCAGGTTGCCATGCAAAAAGCCTGGCTGGAAACAGCTATCCTCTTTCTTGGGTTGTACTAATTCCAGGAATCAGAGGATTGTCTTCCATTACCAGGTCACTGATGTGGGATTGGAAGACCCACTCAACTGAAAAAAGTGGTCACATCACAGTGTGATGCTCTCGGAAATTTCCAAGAGTATCATACCCAGGGACCTGTTCTGTTGGACCTTAATGTCAAAAGTACAATATACTTAGGAGAAGTCGACAGGCTTCTGTCCTGCTTCTCCTGCATCGCCGTTGACTTCTTAATCGCTAAATCCAGTAGGTAATTTATAGGCTCTGTTTTACTGGGTCTCTTCTGGCACCTATTGTCATTCCTTCATTCTTTTTTTTTTTTTAAGATTTATTTGTTTATTTGAAAGGCAGAAGGAGAGAGAGAGAGAGGGAGAGGTCTTCCATCTGCTGATTCACTCCCCAAATGGCCACAACAGCTGGAGCTGGGCTGATCCCATCTGAAGCCAGGAGCCTGAAGCCTCTTCTGGGTCTCTCACCCAGGTACAGGGGCCCAAGCAGATGGCCATTCTCTACTGCTTTCCCAGGTCATAGCAGAGAGCTGAATTGGAAGTGGAGCAGCTGGAACTTGAACCAGTGCCCATATGGTATGTCTTACCTGCCATGCCACAGCATTGGCCCCCATTACATTATTCTTACAACTGTTCTGCTGGTTTTCTTCTTCTCACTTGCTTCCTACTTCTCTAATCTCTCCCATATTTCCTTTGCCATTGCTCTTTCCCCAAATATGACTCTGGTCCTTTTCTCTGTTGCCATAGTCTTTTGATAATCACAAATATCTCTTTGATCTGACTACTCTCTGTATGTGTAAGGCTCCAAAATATAATATACTAGTCCAGAACCTCAATTACCTGAAAGACATTTTGATTTGGTCTCATCGGAGTCTCAAACCTGGCACAACTACCGTGGAACTGTTTATGTGACCCGCCCGACTCTGTAGAACACCTGCTCATTTTCAGTTCTGCTTGGCTGGCTCCTTACAACCGGTGGTGATGAACATTTTGCATTCACATACCCTAAAATAACTTGAATAAACTATATATGCATCCTTTCACATTTTTTAATTGACAACTAAATTTTCTGTTCTAAGTTTATGTAATTCAAAAGATATCGTTAACATATCATAACTATTAACATTTTAAAAATAAAAACACTATAAAATTAAAAAAAATCCAGTGAAATATTAGTTACTAATTTTATACTATTCATACTGTTCATTTGATATTATTCATTCAAAAATATGTGGACAGGTTCTTTTATTATTGTATAAATTTAAGACATGTGATGCGATGTTTTGATATGCATATTGAAGTGATTACTACAGACAAAAAAAATTGCCTTGCCTAGTTTTCCTTCTTTCTTTCTTTCTGTTTCTAATAAAAGTAACTAAAAATATACTCTCTAGCAAATTTCTAAAGTACAATGCAATATCACTGCTCACAGTCCTCCCAATATAGTGGGAGATTAGTAGTATTTTGTTGAGAATCTGCATTTTTGTTCATTAAGGATATGGGTCTGTAGTTTTGTGATGTGCCTTTGTTGGTTTTGGTATCAGGGTAATGCTGGCCTCGTTTGGCAGAATCCCATCCTGTTTAGTATTTTAGAATAGTCTGAAGAGTCTGGGAGTTACTTCCTCTTTGAATGTTTTGTAGAATTCAGTAGTGAAGCCATCAGGTCTCCAACTTTTCGCTGATGGAAGACTTTTGATTACTGCTTCAATCTCATTGCTTGTCATGGCTCTGTTTAGATTGCCTATAGCTTCTTGATTTAATTTGGTAGATTATATGAGTCAAGGAATTTATCCATTTGTTCGAGGTTTTCCAGTTTATTCATTTTTTTTGAGTTATTTTATTTATTTGAAAGACAGCGTTACAGAGAGAGGTAGAGGAAGAGAGAGAGATGTCTCCCATCCGATGGTTCACTCCCCAGACAACCACAATGGCCAGAACTGCGCCGATCCGAAGCCAGGAGCCAGGAGCCAGGAGCCAAGAGCCAGGAGCCAGGAGCCAGGAGCTTCTTCCAGGTCTCCCACATGGGTGCAGGGGCCCAAGCACTTAGACCATCTTCTACTGCTTTCCCAGGCCAGAGCAGAGAGCTGCATCGGAAGAGGAGCAGCCAGGACTAGAACCGGTCGGTGCCCATATGGGATGCGGCACTTCAGGCCAGGGCTTTAACCCGCTGCGCCACAGCGCCGGCCCCAGCACATAGTTCTTCACAGTGGTTTCTTATGATTCAGTGGTGTCAGTTGTAATGTCTCCCTTTTTATTTTTTAAAGATTTATGTATTTATTTATTTGAAAAGCAGACAGAGTTACAGAGAGATAGAAAGGGAGAGATAGAGAGGTCTTCCATCCATTGGTTCATTCCCCAAATGGCTGCAATGGCTGTGCTGGTCTGAAGCCAGGAGCCAGGAGCCAGGAGCTTCTTCTGGGTCTCCCAGAATGGTGCAGAGGCCCAAGGACTCGGGCCATCTTCTGCTGGTTTCCCAGGTGCATTAACATAGAGCTGGATCAGAAGTGGAGCAGCTGGGATTCGAACAGATGCCCAAATGGGGTGCCAGCATCGAAGGCAACAATTTAACTCGCTACACCACAGCGCCAGTCCCATAATGTCTACTTTTTTATCTCTAACTTTATTTATTTGAGTTTTTTCTCTTTTTTTCAACTTAGTCTGACTAGAGGTTTATCTAGTGCTTATCCTTTCTAAATGCCAACTTTTTGTTTTGTTGATATTTTGTATGTTTTTAGTTTCAATTTCATTTATTTCTGCTCTGTTTCTTACTATTTCTTACCTCCTGCTGATTTGAAGTTTGGTTTGTTCTTGTTTTTCTAAGACTTCAAGATGCATCATTAGATCTTTAATTTGGGACATTTCTCTTTTTTTACTGTAAGCACTTCATGCTAAAAACTTCTCTCTTAGTACTGCTTTTGCTGTATCCCACAGGCTTTGATATGTTGTGTTTTCATTTTCATTTATTTCAAGAGTTTTTCGGCCGGCGCCGCGGCTCACTAGGCTAATCCTCCGCCTGCAGCACCGGCACACCAGGTTCTAGTCCTGGTGGGGGCGCCGGATTCTGTCCTGGTTGCTCCTCTTCCAGTCCAGCTCTCTGCTGTGGCCTGGGAGTGCAGTGGAGGATGGCCCAAGTGCTTGGGTCCTGTACCCGCATGGGAGACCAGTAAGAAGCACCTGGCTTCTGGCTTCGGATCGGCGCAGCACCGGCCGTAGTGGCCATTGTGGGGGTGAACCAACAGAATGAAGACCTTTCTCTCCGTCTCTCTCACTGTTTAACTCTGCCTGTCAAAAAAAAGTTTTTGATTTCCTTTTTAATTTCTTCAATGACCCATTGATCATTTAGTAGCATGATGTTTAATTTCCAAGAATTTATGAGTGTTCTATTGTTTTTCCTGTTGCTGATTTCTAATTTTAGTCCTTTATGGCCTGTGAAGATACATGGCATGACTTTAATCTTTTAAAATTCTCTGAGACTTGATTAGTGGCCTAATATGTGGTCTATTCTAGAAAACGTTCCATGTGTTGATGACAAGAATGTGTATTCTGTAGCTATTGGGTGGAATGTCCTGTAAATGTCTGTTAGGTCCATTTGCTCAATACTATGTTTTAACTCCAATGTATCTTTATTGATCTTCTGTCTGGATGATCTGTCCATTGATGAGCGTGGGATGTTGAAGTCACCCACTAATATTGTATTGGAGTCTATCTCTCCCTTTACGTCTAATAATATTTTCTGCATGTATCTGGGTGGTCTTGTGTTGGGTGCACATATATTTATGATTGCTATGTCTTCTTGCTGAATTGAACATTTTATCAAAATATGATGTCATTCTTTAACTCTTTTTAGTCTGTTTTATCTGATATCAGGTTAGCTACGCCTGCTTACTTTTGGTTTCCATTTGCTGGGTGTATCTTTTTCTAACCTTTCACTTTCAGTCTGTGTGCATCTCTGGGAAATGAGTTTCTTGTAAGTAGCATACAGTGGGGTTGTGGTTTTTTGTCCATTTAGTCAAGCTAAATCTTTTGGTTGGTGAATTTTACTCATTTACTTTCAAGATTAGTCTTGATGGATAAGAAGTTAGACCTGTCATTTTATTGATTGGATAATGATTCTACCTGCTCTGTTAGTGAATTTGGTAGTGTCATGTGTTTTCATGATGTTTTCTTTTCTATTTTTAATTAATTAAATTTATTATTTGAAAGGTAGAGTTACAGAAAGGCAGAGGCAGAGAGAGAGAGAGAAAGAAAGAGAGAGAAAGAGAGAGACAGAGCTCCTCCATCTGCTGATTCACTCTCCAATAGCTGCAACAGCTGGAGCTGGGCCGAGCCAAAGCCAGGAGCCAGGAGCTTCTTCCAGGTCTCCCACTTGGGTTCAGGGGCCCAAGGACTTGGGCCATCTTCTACTTCTTTCCCAGGCCATAGCAGAGAGCTAGATTAGAAGTGGAGCAGCTGGGACTTGAACTGGTGCCCTTATGGGATGCTGGCACTGCAGGCGGCTTTACCCCCTATGCCACAGCACCGGCCTGATGTTTACTTCTAATGCAGGATGGCCTTCAGAATTTCTTATAAGGCTGGTCTGGTGGTGGTGAATTCTCTGTTTTTCTTATCGGGAAAATACTTTAGTTCTCCTTCACTTTTAAAGGATAACTTTGCTGGATATAATATTTTTGGTTGGAAGCTTTGTGTTTTTCTTTTAAGACCTTGAATGTCTCATCCACTGTCTTCTTGCTTGTATGGTTTCCACTGGTAGAAAACTATTCTTAATGGTTTAAAAGTTTACGTATTTTTCCTTGAACTTGTTAATTCCATTTAACTTTCACCACTTTAGGGCTTGGAAATCTTTCATTGACAACATTTCATTCTTCTCTGTAACAAAATTTAAATTGATGGGGGCCAGCCCTATGGCATGGTGGATCAAGCTGCTGCTTACAAAGCTGACATCCTGTCCGAGTGCCAGTTTAAGCCTCTGCTGCTCTGCTTCCCATCCAGCTTTCTGCTAATGCACCTGGGAAGACTGTGGATACTGGACCAGGCACTTGGGCCCCTGTCATCCATGTGGGAGATCAGGATGGAGTTCATAGCTACTGGTTTTGACCTAATCAGAGCTGGCTCTTGTGGCCGTTTAGTGAGTGAAGCAGCAGATGGAAGATCTTTTGCTCTCTGTCTCTCCCTCTCTTTTTGTCATTCTACTTTTCAAATAAATAAGTATGTATATATATATATATATATATAAATTTTATTTTGTAGGCCAGCACTGTGGCACAGTGGGTTAGGCCATGTCTGCAGTGCCAGTATCCCATGTGGGCACTGGTTTGAGTCCTGGCTGCTCTACTTCTGATCCAACTCCCTGCTAATGTGCCTGGGAAAGCAGCAGGACGGTCCAAGTCCTTGAGCTCTTGCACTGATGTGGGAGACCTGGAAGAGGCTCCTGGCTCCTGGCTGCAGACTGGCCCAGACTGGCCATTTCAGCCATCTGGGGAATGAACCAGCAAATAGAAGATCTCTCTGTGTCTCCTCTCTCTCTCTGTAGCTCTGACTTCCAAATAAATAAATAAGTAAATCTTAAAAAAATGTTTTTTGATACCATAAATATCTAAGTGTTCCAAATGAGTTAGGACAATAATTATTAGTAGTGCACAATTAGCAAAAATATATATTAATAAAACCATGTAGCAGTGCACAATTAACAAAACATATGATCAGATATTTATGATTATTAGACATAAAATTACATTTTATTAAAGATGTATCACTTTTTGAGATAGATTGGGTTTTATTTTTTCCCCAATCACTTTATGTATCTGTGATCGAATATAACATTATTGGAATAAAACAGAGTTTAGCATTATTTCTATTCTTATTTTCTCTTTTTTTTAAAGAATTAGTTTATTTATTTGAAAGACAGAATTACAGAGAATAGTAGAGCCAGAGAGAGAGAGGTCTTCCATTCTGCTGGTTCACTCTCCAAATGACTGCAACTGCCAGAGCTGAGCTGATCCAAAGCCAGGAGCCAGGAGTTTCTTCCGGGTCTCCCATGTGGGTGCAGGGGCCCAAGGAGTTGGGCCATCTTCTACTGATTTCCCAGGCCATAGCAGAGAGATGGATTGAAAAAGGAGCAGCCGGGACACAAACTGGCATCCATATGGGATGCCGGTGTTGCAGGCTGGGGCTTTAACCCATGTGTCACAGTGCTGGCCCCTATTCTTATTTTTTTTCTAAGTTACATGTCGAAACAACATATTGACATCATTTAGAAAATGCAAAAGTATCTATTTACCTAGTCATTATAATCATTCACTTTCTGATCATGATATATTAAGTACTCCCCCCTCCTATTTTTAGCAGGCCAGAAAATGCTATCCTGGGACAAACACTATAGAACACTTGGGCTGGGTGAGTACTGTGCCTGTCTTTGGTGAAGTCAGAAGAGGGTGATTTGGAAAGGGGACTTGAAGGAGCTAGTAAGAGGCCTGCTTGTGGACACCTCCTCAGTGGTTTTTGGAAAGACATATATAGACTTTTATTTCCTTAAATTCCTCATGACTAAAACAATCATGGGTGTGTTTTGTTGTCCACTTTCTTTTTCACTTCTTTTTTCCTCCCCTAATTCTGAGAATCAAGCTACACTCCAGAAACCTAAGTGCAAAGTTTGTCAAATAGTTACCTCTTTCTCAACCCAGCCAACAACATTGCTTCTTCAAAAGCATTTCACTGAAATTATATATTACGTGGTACAGTACACTGTCACCAGAAGCAACTAGAGGAGGCTGGCATCATGGTGGCCGTAGAGAGTAGAACTAGATTTATTAAACACACTGTAAAGGGCCGGCACCGTGGCTCACTTGGTTAATCCTCCACCTGTGGCGATGGCATCCCATATGGGCACTGGGTTCTAGTCCTGGTTGCTCTTCTTCCAGTCCAGCTCTCTGCTGTGGCCCAGGAAGGCAGTGGTAGATGGCCCAAGTGCTTGGGTCCCTGCACCCGCATGGGATACCAGGAGGAAGCACCTGGCTCCTGGCTTTGGATGGGTGCAGCGCGCCGCCATGGCAGCCATTTGGGGGAAGACCTTTCTCTCTCTCTCTCTCTCCTTCTCTCTCTCTCTCTCTCTCTTTCTCTCTCACTGTCTAACTCTATCTGTCAAATAAATAAACCACCCTGTAAGGGAGCGAGTCAGGTAGGGACTGACTACTGGGGCTGGCCAAGGCCAAAGTCAGGAGTCAGGAACTCCATCCAGGCCTCCCACATTGGAGGCAGGGACCCAAGGACTTGAACCACGATCTGCTGCCTTCCAAGGGCATTAGCAGAAAGCTGAATCAGAAGCGAAGGAGCCGAGACTTGATCCCAGGCACTCCCAGTGTAACCTGATGTGCACAGCACCTGCCCCAACTTCAACTTTTAATTCAAAATGATCCAAATATCACTTCCACAGACCAGCTTTCCCAGGATTTTCTCCTTTTGTGCCTCCAGAGCACTCTGTACTCATATAAGCATCTGCAAAGTAATTACTTGTATACCAGCTACTACTCAGTGGCGTTCCTGATGATCTAAATTTTATCTAATTCATTTAAAAAATTGAGAGAGGGAAAGAGAGAGAGAGAGAGATCTCCCATTTTCCATTTGCTGACTCACTGCCCACATGCCCATAACACCCAGAGCTGGACCAGGCCAAAGTCAGGAGCCAGGAACTCCATTCAGGTCACCATGTAGATGGAAGGGGCCACCACCTGTTGCCTCCCAGGACACATTAGCAGGAAGCTGGATTGTTAACTGCAGCACGCTGATGCGGGATGTAGGATTCCCAGGCTGCAGCTAAACCCACTGCATCTCAATGCCTGCTCTTGGGTTATAGACTTTCATCTGCCACCAAAAATTGGGGGTAATTGGAAGACATTTGTTTAACTTCCCTGGGCCCTGAAAAAGATTCCCCAGTGATATCTAAGACAACTTCCAGCTTTAAAAATCCTTAACTAGAAAAGAAATTGAAGGAAAAATAAAAAACCAAAAATCTTTAGCTGGAAGGCAGCTATGACTGGCTTAGAGAAACCCAATGTATTTTAAATATTACTGTCAGCAGTAGCATCCTAAGGCTGACAGAAGATAAAAAGCCTGACCTTATGGAAAAGAGGAAGTAGCAGGGAACAAGAGAAGCAAAGCATTTTAACCCCACACACAATGCTGTCCTTTGTCATTTGCCTAAAACTGGCTCCAGAGATTTTGTGAGAAATGAAAATGAAGCGCCATTCTCCTGACTACAAGATGAAACAGGGGTGACTCTTTCTTTCCATTAATTCATTTAGCAACAGAACAAATTGACTTGATAACGTTGATCAAAGAGGACGCATGCTTCCATCCCCCGCAGACCTTGTAACTCCCAGGTTCAAAGAGGAAGTCAGGGAAAAATGGGTTTTGAAATCTGCTTCTCAGAGTGGCCTCTATTGCAGTTTAATTTAATTTGCTAGCATTTCACCTCTGCCTTTGGTGGGTGGATTAGATGAAAGAAAATCGTATCTGGGAGAGCTAGGTTGCAGGGCTTGTTTAAGCCTCCCTCCTGAAGGTGCACGTGAACATGGATGCCGCCAACTGTCCTCGGGAAACTTCCCAGATGACCTCCTCTGGAGCCAGTGTCTCTGCTTGTGTGTCTGCTATATAAATAGACACAGCCTTCCTAGTGGCAGAGCGAGCCTGCCTGCCAGACTGTTCCTGAACTGTGTACATTTGGAACAGCGGGGACTGGTGTGTTCATCTCCAGCCTTTGCAGCTGGTCTTTCCAATCATGAAATTGTCCAAACTCTGCAACCTTGCACAGCACCTGGCCAACACAGTCCCACAAATATTTGTTGACTTAACTGACCTCATCCAGTCTCCTTCCTCGTGCAAGAATCCTTCTGTAGGTCTCTTGAGTGCCTGTTCAGCTTCTGATGCAACACTGAAAAGGGACAGTGTGAGGGAATGCTTATTCTTTCATGGATCTAATCCTTTCCTCCCGGCCCGCATGCACCACAGGTCTGGGTTAAAGAGCAGTGGCGTTTGACAGAATTGTTCCCATTGACAGCTTGTCAGCCCTAATTGACACCTGTTGTTTATAGCCTGTCCAGTCCCCTACACCCTCTATTATACAGCTTGCTTCTTTTCTGGGGTACTGAGTCCTCTTCCCAACTCTTGTTTCTGACATGTGCAGGATCCAGGATAAGAGTTAAGATAAAGGCCCCCATAACATGTACCTAAATTTATTTAAGAGTACGAGCAAGCAAATTGTCACTTAAAACATGCTCTATGCTTTACTTTTGGAATGCCAAAATCTAAAAGTACCCAGAAGCTATGGTTTTTATATGACTAAGAGTCAGCAAAACAGGACCAGCACTGGATTAAGCCGCCACCTGCAAAGCCAGCATTCCATCTGAGCACCTGTTTGCTCCACTTCTGATCCAGCTCCCTGCTAATGAGCCTGAGAAGACAGCAGAAGATGGCCCAAGTGTTTGAGTCCTTGTAACCCATATGGTAGACTAGGATGGAGTTCCAGGCTCCTCGCTTCAGCCTGGCCTAGTTCTGGCCATCACGGTCATTTGAACAATGAGCCAGGAGATGGAATATTTCTTTCTCTACCTGTCTCTCCCTTTCTCTCTGTCACTTTGCCTTCAATAAATACAGCAATTTTTAAAAATTCTGCAAAAATATCAAATATAATTGAACTGAATTATTTTTACACGTCTAGGTGTGATGTTGATGGACTGACCATGATCAGATGCATAGTAACAGACATATTTCATAATTATTGTATATTTATTCCAAAAGCTATATCTGTCTTATTTTCATCTTAGTACACTCACTAGTTATGTTATTATAACTTTTTCATATAATTGTCATTCTATTGACTGTAATCAAAAGCATGGGTCAGCACATTTTTTTTTCCTTTTCAAAGATTTATTTGAAAGGTAGAGTTACAGAGAGAGAGAGTCAGAGGGAGAGAGAAGTCTTCCATTCACTGGTTCACTTCTCAAATGGTTACAACAGCTGGAGCTGGGCCAGGCTGAAGCCAGGAGCTAGGAGCTTCTTCTGGGTTTCTCACATGGGTACAGGGGCCTATACTTGGGCCATCGTCTGCTGCTTTACCAGGCTCATTAATAGGGAGCTGGATGGGAAGTGAAGCAATTGGAACTCAGACCAGCATCCATATGGTATGGTGGCACTGCAGGCGGCAGCCTTATCCACAATGCTACAGTACCTGCCCTGTAAATTTGAAATTTTCATTTTGGCAGGAAAGTATATGTATCTAACTAGCATTTTTTAACAAAAAATAGAAATATTTATGACCACAGTGTTCAATGATCATCCAGCTTCCTAGGTAAGGAATCAGGATTGTACTTCATGCATAGGTATTTATGTCTACACCTAAGTGTATATAACTGTTTAAGAACAACAGGAATTCTTTAATATTTAATATCTCAGCTTGTGACTATGGAGCTAATTTGTGACTATGGAGCTAATTTGTGAATATCTATGAAACTGTACAATGAAATATGAAAGGAAATTAGTAAGTGTGCAATTAGCACTACTGAGAAGGAAATACTTCACTAGGCTAGAATCTATAGTTTTTTATGCTACATGAGATGAAGGACATGTCACATTATTAAAATATAAAAAATGCAAAATTACCTAGGTGCTGGCTCCCTTGTTTAATTGCCTCTGTGGTTGAAGTCCTGGGTCTACTCCAAAGTGGTATCTCTCTCCAATGATGGGGCAGCATAAACCACAAAACACCATGTTGATGCAGTTTGTCTTGTGTTGTGAAGACACAGGGCAAGCTATGTGAGAAGTATTTCTTTCGGGCCTGACTAGTGTTGGCTATAGGAGTGGATGTTTAGGTTCATGGAGGTGTTGTGAAATGTTATTCCTTAGTGACAGATGGGTTCGTAAATAAGTGTGTGGTGTGCATTTGTGCTTGTGATACGCAAGGTTCCTAAAATCTCAGTCCACAGCAGGGATAAGTCATATTCCTTTCCTTTGGATTAAGAAATAGATTCAAGGTAGGAGACAACAGAAGTTAGAACAATGAGATTACTTGTAGAAATTTATTGGAGGGGCCTACACTGTGACGCAGCAGGTTAACACCCTGACCTGCAGTGCCGGCATCCCATATGGGTGCCGGTTCAAGACCCGGCTGCTCCACTTCCAATCCAGCTCTCTGCTATGGCCTGGGAAAACAGTAGAAGATGGCCCAAGTGCTTGGGTCCCTGCACCTGCATGCGAGACCCCGAGGAAGCTCCTGGCTCCTGACTTCGGATCGGCGCAGCTCCGGCATCGAGGCCAATTGGAGAGTGAACCAGCAGATGGAAGACCTTTCTCTCTCTGCCTCTCCTTCTCTCTCTGTGTAACTCTGACTTTCAAATAAATAAATAAAATCTTTAAAAAAAATAAATTTATTGGAATTATTGGGAAAAGAAGGCTCTCCCCCCATGGAATTGTTAACGTGGAGGCTGTAGGCTTAGAGCTCTGGCAGAAATTTTTTGATGTAATGAAGGTGTAAGAGGAATTCTAAGCCGAGACATGGGAAACAATGGATTCAAAATGTCATTATTTGAGGTCTTAGATCCTGCTGCGGCTCTAGTCTTTGTAGTTGTGGGAACTATAAAGTTCCTTTTCTTCTTAAACTTGGATTGTTAACACTTGTAACCTAAAGTGTTCCAATTCATATATGACCCTTGCAGCCCATAGAATCTCTTGCTTTCATTAAATTCACTCTTTGCTTCAATTATCCTGTGCTCTTCTCAGCCTTCCTGTTAGACTGCAAATTCCTTGAGGGAGCTTTCTCACTTCTGCTTGAAGCTCTTGAGGCTTGTGATCAACAAATGGAACTCAATGAAAAAGAAAGCAGTAATGTAGGTGGTTGATGCAGCAATTAAGATGGTGCTTGGGGGGCCAGTACCATGGCAATAATGGGCTAAGCCTCCGTCTGTAGCGCCAGCATCCCATATGAGTGCTGGTTCTCGTCTGGGCTGCTCCTCTTCTGATCCAGCTCTCTGCTATGGCCTGGGAAAGCAGTAGAAGACAGACCAAGTCCTTGGGCCCCTGCACCCATGTGAGAGACTCAGAAGATGCTCCTGGCTCCTGGCTTTGGACCAGCTCAGCTCTGGCCATTGTGGCCATATGGGGAGTAAACCAGTGGATAGAAGACCTTTCTCTCTCTGTCTCTCCCTCTCTCTGTAACTTCACCTCTCAAATAAATAAACAAAATCTTAAAAACAAACAAACAAAAAAAGATGCTGCTTGGAATGCCTGCATCTCATATCAGCGAGAGCCTGGGTTGGGGTTAGGGGTAGGGTTAGGTATGGGGTTAACTCCATTCCTGTGTCTAACTTTCTGCTAATGTGTATCTGGCGGGCAGTGGATGATGAGTAGTGGGTCCCTGTCACTCATATGTGAGTAGAATGAGTTCCCAGCTCCTTGGTATCTGGGGATTTAACCAGCAAATAGGAGGTCTCCCCCATCCCTCTCTTGCACTCACTGTCTCTTAAATAAAGATTCATTAATTAATTAAAAATCAATCTGTTTTGTGCAATCATTATTCTTTTTATAATCATGTCCAACATGTAGCACAGGGCTTAGTAGTTCAGTTGAGGGGCTTGTGCCGTGGCTCACTTGGTTAATCCTCCACCTGCGGTGCCGGCATCCCATATGGGCGCCGGTTCTAGTCCCAGTTGTTCCTTTCCAGTCCAGCTCTCTGCTGTGGCCTGGGAAGGCAGTGGAGGATGGCCCAAGTGCTTGGGCACCTGCACCGTGTGGGATACCAGGCAGAAGGACCTGGCTCCTGGCTTCGGATCAGCGTAGCTCTGGCCATAGTGGCCATTTGGGGGGTGAACCAACGGAAGGAAGACCTTTCTCTCTGTCTCTCTGTCTCACTGTTTAACTCATCTGTTAAATAAATTTAAAAAAAAATAGTTCAGTCGAGGGGGGCATACGTTACTACTATTAAGTTGCTGTTTGTGCCACCTGCATCCCAAGTCAGAGTGTGTGGTGCAAGTCTTAGCTGCTCTGTTTCTGTTCCAGCTTCCTGCTAACGCACACCCTGGAAGGCAGCAGGTTATAGCTCAAATACTTGGATCTCTGCCAGCCACATGAGAGAGACCTGGATTGGATTCCAGGATCCTGGTTTCAGCTTGGTCGTGTCCTACCTGTTGCATGCATTTGGGGAGTGGACCAGCAGATGGAAGATCTTTCTCCATCTGTCTCTCTGTCTCAGTCTCTCTCCTTCTCTCTGTTCCTCTTTCAAACAAAATGAAGACAAGATAAATCATATAAAAATAGTTCAGAGAACACAGGTACAATTATTTCCTTTCTCTGTGTAGCAAAGAGACCTAGCTGGCAATCTTGGGTTCAGAGAAAATTGAGAAGAAAAGAGGCCCTGGGAGTAGGAGACTTTGAGATTTCAGAGAGGGCAAGCATTGTGTTTTTGGCATCAGAGAAACACGTCTGGTGCTGGGAGCAGACGCCAACGGCATACTAAACTCTAGTCGCAAAGCAAGGGCCAGACACGTGGGCTTTGACACCTGTAACTAAAAGATGCGTCTGCAGCCCAGCCGAGAAATCATGTTATCACTGCCTTTATTATTAAGTGGCTGCTGCCCCAGAGAGGCCCCATGCTTGGACTGCCTTTGTGTTCCTTCAGCAGGGATATTTATCATGGCTGTCTCCTCCCATTTGTCTGCTGGGATTATTATCCTGCACGACTCTCAGTCTCCAGAGTAAACGGCTCCTTCAGGGCGTGTAAAGTGTGCCACATCCTCAGCAAGAGAAATTGGTTCCTACTGGAGACTCAGTAATTTGTCCTTTGATGAAATTAGAAATCAGTCCCTTGGCCTTAGCAGGGTTACTTCTATAATCTTTAGATTTCACAAAAAGTTTCCTTCCCAGTTCTAGCTCTGTTTCACAGGCATATTGAAAATGCAAAGAAGCCCCTGGGGCCGGTGCTGTGGCGCGGCGGGTTAAAGCCCTGGCCTGAAGCGCTGGCATCCCATATGGGCACCGGTTCGAGATCCAGCTGCTCCACTTCCTATTCAGCTCTCTGCTGTGGCCTGGAAAGCAGTGGAAGGTGGCCCAAGTCCTTAGACCCCTGCACCCACGTGGGAGACCCGGAGGAAGCTCCTGGCTCTTGGCTTCAGATCAGCGCAGTTCCTGCCATTGCAGCCAATTGGGGAGTGAACCATCAGATGGAAGACCTCTCTCTCTCTTTCTCTGTATCTCTCTCTCTTTCTCTGTATCTCTCTCCCCCTCTCCTCTCTCTGTGTAACTCTGACTTTCAAATAAATAAATAAATCTTTAAAATAAATAAATAAATAAATAAATAAAGGATTGTGGTAGTTATTTTGAGATCCCTCATTCTCACAGAGGGTAACTGTTAAAAGAAAAGCATGCCGGGCGTCACCCAGCTCTCTGGTTTTCCATCTTGTAATGAGCTCTCTTGTTCCCACACGCGGTCCCAGCATTATGATGCTATCCATCTACCATGATGCCACTGCCATGCCTTGAATCTCTGAAGCTGTGAGCTAAGTAGACCTTTTGTTCATAAATTCTCATCCTCAGGTATTTCGCTACAGTAACAAAAGGCAGGCTAATATACCAACCAAATTTATAGCTTAGAAACCATTGAATGATTCAAAACCCATTTAGACTATGAGCACGGTGAAGCAGGCCAGAGACCCATAAATGCTCGCTGGATGCTGCAATCCCCCCTGCAACAGCGTTTGTACACACAGGTTAGGAGAACCTTGATGCCACACTCCCTTTAGCACAACCCAATCTTGAGCAACTAATCCAGACTAGGGAGAGCAAGAACTTATTCAAGCAACAAAGGCATTCATTCCTTCACGGAGGCTGTACTCCCATGACCCAAAATCTCCCACTAGGGCCCACCTCCCAAGACCACCAAAATGGCAATCAAATTTTGACAAGAATTTCAGAGGGGGCAAACCATATTCAAACCAAAGCACTTGCCATACTTGCCCAACTATTTTGAATTTGGTACTTACTATTTCCTTTTCCTGGAACAATTTTCCCCTTGGCTTGGCTCCTTCTCTCTACCCTGGTCTTGGCTCAAATGCCTTTGGAAGCTTCCCTGCCAACTTGGCTCAAGAAGCCCCTCACTCACAATCATTCTCTGGCCCATTGCTACGCTTTGGTTTTTTTTTCCTAGCACTTACCCTCATCTGAAATATTGTTTGATTACATATTTTCTGATTCTTCTCAATAGATTGAGAGAAAACATTTTAAATTGTTTTGTGAACTAATGTATTCCACATTGCACACTTTTCACTAACGTTTGTTGAATGAATGAGAGATGCACACAAGGACTTTATAAGTGGTTTTTTTTTTTTTTTTTTTTTTTTGACAGGCAGAGTGGACAGTGAGAGAGAAGACAGAGAGAAAGGTCTTCCTTTGCCATTGGTTCACCCTCCAATGGCTGCCATGGCCTGCGCGCTGCGGCCTGCACACCGCGCTGATCCCATGGCAGGAGCCAGGTACTTCTCCTGGTCTCCCATATGGGGTGCAGGGCCCAAGCACTTGGGCCATCCTCCACTGCACTCCCAGGCCATAGCAGAGAGCTGGCCTGGAAGAGGGGCAACCGGGACAGAATCCGGCGCCCCGACCGGGACTAGAACCCGGTGTTCTGGCGCCGCAAGGCGGAGAATTAGCCTAGTGAGCTGTGGCGCTGGCTTATAAGTGTATTTTGATTTCCACAGGAAGTATGTCCAAACAGTAAGTTGATCTATGTTGGCATGGCTGGCTCCCAGGGATTCCAAGTGGGTTCTCCTTTGGTAGAGTTAAGTAATGCATTTAATCATCTATCCTGCTGCTTTGCTAAAGGTTCTCCAAATTCTGCTTTCCTTCCCTTCCCCACGATTCCTCAGGATTGCAGATTGTGGGTCTGGGACCGCACTGGGTGTGTTACGTCAGTGCTCTGCAGTGGAACTGTCGGGGCCTGGGCACTTGAGCTGCTTTGGAGTGACTGGGGCTCTCCTTAGGGGCTCTTCATGGGAGTTTGCTTTTCTGGTTCATATGGTGTGCCTTCCCTGTCTGTAGTATCTCCTTTTAGGACCCACAGAAGAGGCTCTTCCCATGGTAGTTGATGGTGGGTTGGTGAACATTTTCTGGGGTTGACTCTGTAATAACCCCTCGGGTTCCCTTTAGCTCCCTTAACTGCCCAAACATGCAGGTCTAGGTCCAGGAGGAAGTAAAGCATGAGGTACCCAGGATCTGGACTCTGGCTCCTTGGGCTTGTATCCCAGCTCCGCGGCACGCTGGTGGTATGACCATGGTCCTCTGCCTTCTCAACTGTAAATAGTTCTGACTTCATAGCCTGTTCCACACACAGCTCCTCTGGGACAGAAGCCCTGTCGAGTCTCACGAGTCCTTTCAGGAGTGGGAGCCAGAGGTCAGACTCCTGTTCAGAGCTCCCTGTGGCCAACTGCATATCCCCACATTGCCTGTGCCATTGTCAACTGCCTCCAGAGCGTCTCCCGTCTGGGGACCTCCCACTTGGACCACTGCCTAGCGCCTGTCACCATCCTCTCCAGATGTCATGTGCCATCTGCCTAGATGGGCTCTTTTGCATTATCTGCTGCTGGGTCTGTCCCCAAACACAGGCCATTTCCATGGCAGCAGACTTAACTTCGGAGTCTGAGACCCTTGTTTGGAATGTCCTGCTGCTGATCTCCTGTTCTGATGGCTGCCAACATGAAGGGGAGGATCTGGTGGCAGGGAATGAGCATTTCATCGTCAGCCGTCACTACTCAGTTTTCGTGGATGGCTTGTTGGCCTCTGGTGCTATACTTAGTGCAGTACAAAACCACTAATCAAGAATAAGCACTCTTCCCCAAGATTTATAAGGTACAACCCGCGATACCATATTGGCTTGCTGGTGCTACTTTCTCCTTGTGTGATCTGACCTGGTTTCTTTTCAGCCTCGTCTTATTTCTTTTAGGCTGGGGAAATTGGAGCCAGGAAGAGCCCACTGCTTTTCTCAGTAGCCACTCCCCCTCATGGCTGGAGCTTGACTAGCTTGTGGGGTCCAGTGGATTTTTCTCTGCGAGACCCATCATGCTGTAAAGCTTATTAGTCATATTTTTGACTAGCTGATTGCCTGGCACCCAGTAAGTTTTCTTTGGATTGATTTTTCTCATAAGGGCCAAAAAAGGAGGCAAAGTTAGAAAGCAAAAAAGACTCAACCCTAAGATTTGCAGCAAGTGAAGCTCAGTGGAAAGCATCCGTAAGCCTGAGACATGCCACCTCTTAGTATCCAGAGAGCTGCTTCGAGAAAAGTGGGAGCGCTAGAGTCACCCCTCCAGGGCCAGCAGCCTGCACACACGGTGTCAATGGGTGCTGGCCTAGAGAATGGGAGTTCTGCATATCGGAGTCATGAGATGTCCCGCAGGAGGGGCAGAGGGCACACAGAGCCACGTCAGGCTCTTCCCCCGTTCCCTCCTGGGAGAGGTGGCTGTATTCACACAATATGGAAGGGACCTCACGGGGTCCATCTCATCCAACTCTCCCATTTTATGGAGGAGAAAATCAAGGCCTAGGTAAGGGAAGTCATATTCTCTTGTTCCCAGTGAACTTGGCACAGGAGCTTGGGCCTCTGAGCTCTGGGCTCGCATTACCCGCCACTCCAAGCTGCCACTTTTCTCCCATACCGGCCCATATTCCTCTGTCTCTGTTTCATCCACAGTGGGCCCCAACACTCACTGAGGGAAAGAGGAGGACAGAAGTCACCCTGAAATCCCTGCCCCCTTCCTCTCTGGCTGGGCTCCTGGCAAAGCTGACGCCCACCATCAGGGAAAACGCCCCTGATTGGATTAACAGACATGCCCCAGGGGACTGAATCCCATTGCCTTCCCTTGAAAGCAGGCTTTTCGAAGCACAAACTGCTGCTACAGGCCAGATGGGCACTCCCTGCAGAAGGGGGAGGGGATGAGAAGTTCCCTGCTTGGCAAGGCTCTGCCGCCCCTCCCCCAGCCAATCTGGGCTCCCTTTGTGCCAGGCTGACAAGGGGCAGCTGGTGACACTGGCAGGGAGAGGGAATTAGCCGAGTGTCCCGGGCAAAGGCCATCTGGGGGGAGGTGGATGATGGTCCCAAAGCATTCTCCTCTCAGACCCAGGTGCTGGCCTCAGGAGCCCTTTTGCCCTTGGACGCTGGCATCTGGCTCCCTGGGTAGAAATCCCAGCTGTGCCTTCTCTGGCTGTGTCACCCTGGACACATCACCTCACCTCTCTGTGCTTCACTTCCTCATGTACGGAATAGCGATGTAAGAGTGCCTTCTACATAGGCTGACTCAGGAGTAAATGAACAATGGGAAGCACTTCTAACAGCGCCTGGAATGTGTGTGCGCGATTACAAGTGTTTACTGTTAGAACAAGGATGTTGTTACTAATTTTCTCCACGCGCACAGACGCTGAACTTCTGCTCTGAAGGTCTGTGAGAGACACAGGCAGAGAGAGCCGAGCTTCTGAAAACCCTTGTCCAGTGGCTGGAAATCCCAGGGACTTCTCCGGCTGTTCTGCGGCTTCTCCCCCAGCGTTTGACCTTTTTGATGACGGGGTTGGCCTTGGGGATTTATCAGGGCTGTTCTCTAAGGAGTGACGTGTTCGCTGATTCTTGAGGGCATACGGCTCTCGAAGTCTGGGAAATGATGAGTGTGCTGGAGTCATGGGGTGGCAGAAGCCCTCCGTTCAAAACCCAGTTCTCGTCGTCTGCCTGTTTGATCTTGGTGAAGTTACCTCTCCTTTCTGAGCTCAGTTTCTTGATGCACAAACTGGGAGAGGCATCTACTCTATTCCAAAAGATTATCTGCTGTACAACACACGGGTGTTTGAAATGCTGTATTTGACTCTAAGAGAGTTGGGATTATTATCTGTCACAGATAAAGGATTACAATCTTACATCCTGCACTTCATATCTTTGTGGCTTTGGGCCAGTCATTCAACCTTGGTTAAGACTCCACACTCCTGTCTACAAAGCAGGGATAATTAACCTCACAGGATTATTGCAGGAGTTCTTATGTTGACAGCACTCAGTACAATAGCTGATGTGTCGTGGTAGTTGCTAAGAAATGCTGGTATTTTACCCAACCCCAACCCCTTGATACGTACATACATATCCACACATATACATAACAGATATTTCTGATGGAGAGAGACCCAGTGGAATCCTCTGACAGGCTAATATGGACCTTTGGGTGTTTTTGTCCTGTGTCCCATCTCAGCTGCACAGGTATCATTTTTCTTCCAGAAGCTTCTTGTTATATTTTGCCCAGGGAAATAATGAAGCTTTGCTGTCTTCTTCCCCCTTGCTTCTTCTCTCTTATTAGCTTGGTTTTTCTCCAAATCCCCTTAATAAAAAATAGCCTGGTTGTGTTTTGTGTCCAGGATTGGGGTCAGCCATGGTTGACCTTCCAGAAGGGGTAAAGTCAGCCCCTTTCTTGTCCTAAGGCTGCCACCCCAGGGCACCTGGTGCTTTGACTCGGCCCCACTGAGAAGGGGCCAGACAGAACGAGCCACCATTAATCTCACACACGTGGTTTGGAAGGAGTCATAGCTTCACCCCAGATGTGGCTTCCTTGCTGGGGATGAAAGACAAGGTCGTGTGGAAGAGTCCAAGAGGAAATTTAAGATGTTACAGGGAAAGGGGAGACATTCACTCCCTGTCCTGAGTCCACATTCCTGGGTTCTTTCTAGTGGGAGGAAGAAAATGATGTCTTTATTTCTCTGTTTATACAAACTGTCTCCTCTAATTGGTGACATCATGTTTCTCTTCTGGTGGGCTCAGGGAGTCCTGGGACTTTCACACGTTCTAGGCTGAACAGGCAAGGGGCCCAGCGAGTAGGACCTTGGAGGAGACGAGTGACAAGGAAGAGGAGGAGGAGGAGGAGGAGGAGGAGGAGGAGGAGGAGGAGGAGGAGGAGGAGGAGAAGGAGAAGGAGAAGGAGAAGGAGAAGGAGAAGGAGAAGGAGAAGGAGAAGGAGAAGGAGAAGGAGAAGGAGAAGGAGAAGGAGAAGGAGAAGGAGAAGGAGAAGGAGAAGGAGAAGGAGAAGGAGAAGAAGAAGAAATGGCTGCATTTCTTACTTAATTGGGCATTAATTAACATCTGCTCCAGAATTGCCCCCATAAAGAGAGAAAGGTTCCCAGACACCATGCTGGCCCATAAAGCATGGTGTAGCCCACAGATTGCCTACACCAGCCTTGGATCGAAGTGGCTATGGGGAGCTGGTACTTCTTTATTTTGTCCTTTCCAAAAGCCTCCTGAACCTTAGCTTTTTTTTTTTAATTTTCAAAATGAGGATGTGAATACTTCTTTCTTCAAATAGATAGATGATAGATATATAGATAGATAGATAGATAGATAGAAAGATAGTTAATAGAAATCACCTGGAACAGCCCTTGCTACTCAGTATCTGCTCAGTTAAAGGGAGATTATTTATTTATTTGAGAGGTAGAGTTACAGACATAGAAGGTGAGACAGAGAGAAAGGGCTTCCATCCAAATGGTCACAATGGCCAGAGCTGAGCCAATCTGAAGCCAGGAGCCAGGAGCTTCCGCCAGGTCTCCCACGCTGGTACCTTCCCAGGGCATAGTGGAGGGCTGAATCTGAAGAGAAGTGCCCAGGACATGAAACAGTGCCGTATGGGATGCCAGCACCATAGGCAGAGGCTTAGCCTACCACACCAGAGAGCTGGCCCCAGGAAGATTTTTATTTACATAAGTGATCAATGTTCTTTTTGCTCATTTCTGAGTGTGCTCAAAAGTACCTATTATTCATTTTCTCCCAGCTTGGGGGGAAGGCAGCAGTTGTTGGTATGTCTGTAACAGCTTAACACTGCATAGGGAGAGAGGGAGAGGCAGGGTCCTCTGAGCTTGTGGGTTCAGTAAAACTGCTGTATCATCAGGCTACATGTTAGCATCTATGTGCTCTGATGATCCTACTACAGCTACTATTATCAATCTTTGTAATATCACTAGAGTTTGGGTGCTTACCCTGTGCCAGGGGTTTGAATACAATAATATTTTTAGTGAGTGTTATTATGCTGAGTTTACAAATGAGAGAACCGAGTCTTAACAGATTAAACAACTTGTCCCATAACCTACATTTAGTGAGAAACAGAGAGGAGATTAGCACATAGAAAGGCATGCCCTACAAAAAAAAAAAAAAAAAAAAAAAAAAAAAAAAAAAAAAAAAAAGGAGGGTGGGTATTAACCATTACAGCCCAAGCAGTTTGAAAATGTGCCCTGGACCAATGCAGGGAAGGGAAGGAAAAGCTATCCATCCACAGCCAGTATGAGTTTGTCCATCAGGGGTCTTAGAATGAAGCCACCTCTTGCCTGTTCTTGCCAAGAGGGGAACTTGGGGAAGATCCAGGTGACCTGTTCCCCTTTGATCTGAGGATGCATCTGCTGGACGATTTCCTAGACCTGGAAGCAGGACTGCCCCAGAGCTGAAGATGCGGCAGCTCTAGTCTCCTCTCTGGACGTCATGCAAACTGAGAAGTCACACTGTTTGGTTGAATTTCCAGGGTGCAGCGTAGTTGTCCCTAAATTTGTGTCTCAGATCAGTAGTTTCCTAAAGTGCTCTGTGAGAAAGGATCTCCTGAGTGAATGCGTTTCACAACTGAGGCATGGTAGATGCCTCTCTTGGCAAAATCACAACACTCATAAACATAATAAAGGTTCCAAACAGTCTTGCAATAAAAAGCAAGGAAACAAACAAAAAACCCAAAATGAAACATGTGTGGTTTACTGTCCTGAACTCATTATGTTCCAAATACATCTGACCATAAAACCCTTTGTTGGAATGCCATCTATTAATACTGCAGGGAACTAGGGTTGCGTGGAGCAGATGTCAAGAAACATTCGCATAGTTCAAAGAACACTGGCTAAGGAGGCAAGACACTAGCACCACCCCAGCTTTATTCACGCGTATAGGTCAACTATCCTCTCTGGGCTGCAAAACGAGAAGGCTGACCGATGTAATCTCCTGGCCTCCTTTTAGCTCAATGAATCTATGACGATGGCAACATCTGAAAGAGATAATGAAAGGTTGAAAACCCCTGGAAAACACCTGCCTAGATTCTGGGAATTTAAAACTAGATTTCAAGAAAAATACATGTGTGTTAGGGTATAGTGTCTCTCAGTACATAATAAGTGTTTAATAAATTTTTGTCAAATAAAGGAGGGAATGTGGAAAAGGTATAAATCCACATAAATGAAGCAAACTGGTATAACAGGATCTTAAGTAAAGGATGAATGGGATCAAGTGACTGAGGTGTAGTGGGAAAGCTTCCAGGCAGAAGTAAATTTTGAGCAGCTTAGAAAGAGCAGGAAGGCAAATAACACACACATATACATGCCATTTACTATGTGCCAGATACTTTATAGATTTCATTTTAACCTTGCAACCCCATGAGGATTAGGAAAGTTAAGTAACTTGCTCAGAATCACACTTCCACTGGTGATGAACGGGTTGGAACTAACATATCTGGGATGTTTTAACTTTAAATTCCCAGAATCTGAGCATGCATTACCCAAGTGTTTAAATCTTTCATCATGTGCTATAGTTGTTTTTTTTTTTTTTTTTTTTTTTTTGACAGGCAGAGTTAGTGAGAGAGAGAAAGGTCTTCCTTCCATTGGTTCACCTCCTAAAAGGCCGCTAAGGCTGGCACACTGTGCCGATCCGAAACCAGGAGCTATGTGCCTCCCCCTGGTCTCCCATGCGGGTGCAGGACCCAAGCACTTGGGCCATCCTCCACTGCACTCCCTGGCCACAGCAGAGAGCTGGACTGGAAGAGGAGCAACCAGGACAGAACCGGCCCCCCAACTGGGACTAGAACCGGGGGTGCCGGTGCCGCAGGCAGAAGATTAGCCTAGTGAGCCGCGGCGCTGGCCATGTGCTATAGTTCTGGCCATAGTCATAAAGTCACTGAGCTATAAAAAGGCCTGGAGGGCCGGCGCCCTGGCTCACTAGGCTATTCCTCTGCCTGCGGCACCGGCACCCTGGGTTCTAGTCCCGCTTGGGGCGCCGGTGCTGTCCCGGTTGCTCCTCTTCCAGTCCAGCTCTCTATTGTGGCCCGGGAAGGCAGTGGAGGATGGCCCAAGTGCTTGGGCCCTGCACCTGCGTGAGAGACCAGGAGAAGCACCTGGCTCCTGGCTTCGGATCAGTGCGGTGAGCTGGCCGCAGTGGCCATTGGGGGGTGAACCAACGGAAAAGGAAGACCTTTCTCTCTGTCTCTCTCTCTCTCTCTCACTGTCCACTCTGCCTGTCAAGAAAAAAAAAAAAAAGAGAAAGGCAGATTATATAGGTAGACGTTCTCATTTTTCCTGCAAAGTTCAAACCCTTACTCTGCAACCTGCTTCTCAAAGGCCACCTTTTCCAAAGCAACTCTTTTTGGTTTACAGTACAACTCCAGGGAGGATTTTTTTCCCTAATATTCATTTATTTATTTGAAAGGCAGAGTTACAGAGAGAGGGAGGGAGAGAGAAAGAGAGAGATATCTTCCACCTGCTGATTCACTCCCCAAATGCTTCCAACAGATAGGGTTGGGCCAGGCCAAAGCCAGGAACCTGGAATTCCTTCCCGGTCTCCCACGTGGGTGGCAGGGACTCAAATGTTTGGGTCATCTTTTGCTTTTTTCTCAGGTGCATTATCAGGGAGCTGAATAAGGAGTGGAGCGGCCAGGATGGGCTGCCAGTGCTGCAAGTGGCAGCTTAACCCACCACCTGTACCACCCTGGAGAGGATTTCACTGAAGGTACCATGACTTTCCAAAAGATCGTGTGTGAGAGCAAGCAAAGCACAGGAAGCACCCAGCAGGAGGGAGCTGGGCCCCGAGGAGTCCAGTGGAACACTCCCGGGGAGGGTATCTGTGAGGGAGAAGATTCTGCAGGCGATAATAACATCTTCTGCAAGAGAGGAATTAACACTGCCACGCCCCTCCGCATTCTTCCAGCAAGAAAAGTCTTCTGATTTATAAGCCCAAACCGCCAGGTCGTATTTTAGTGTAGGCGTAAGAAGCAAATGGAGACAACTGTTCTGTTTTGTGGGTGATATGAAAATGTCTGTGTCGTAAGTCGTCAGAATGCCGGGAAGCCCGGAGAGGAAGGTGGAAACTAAGCGGGAAATGGGCCTGTTACAAAGCAGATCTTGTTAGCTGGGCCTCTGGGAGACTGCAGCCAAAGGGCCTCTGTCCACTCCCCCTCTGCAGTCCTGGGAAAGGCGGCCAGCAAGTCAGCACAGGGCCCTTCCCTGTTTCCTTCTTCACCATCTTCCTGGAAGGGCGGGCGGGCAGAGTGCTAACCTGCCAGGCAGCCTGTTCTATTTTCTCCATCAGTGTGCAGGCCACCCCCAGAGACACTGGTGCACCTGGCTCAGAGTCGGACAACTCCGTCTCCTGTGCCCACCCCCGCACACCCAGCCCCAGATAACCGCGTTGTCAGGTGCGGGAACTTGGATGCCCTGACCTTGGGATAACTCCACTTCCCCTCGAAGAGCTGTGTGATCCTGAGTTTCACTTTTCTTTTCTAGAAAATGAACCCCATGGCTCATCGGTGCCGTCCTATTTTGCTGAGCCTGGAAGCCACACTGCATAGCCTGGAAGCCACCGGGCGCTCAAGAGCCCGCGGGTCACCTGTGGCCTTGGGCTCCTCTCCGCCATTTGCCTTTCCCTGCACCGTCTTCCAGAGCTTGGTGAACTGGAGTCCAGGTGGGCTACTATCTCCCACTGCCCGCAAGGCAGTGGCGATTCTGGCGTGGGTTTCTGCACTAAAGTTGCTGGTCAGATTTGATAGAGCTGCTGGTTTTGACAGGAACGGCCTGGTGTGTGTCCACCGCAGTGCTCAATGTTGGAGGAGCCACACCGGCAGGGAGAATCCAGGCAGCGCGAGAGGGCTCACCCCGAGGGGGAGGGGAGGCGGAGGCGGGGAGCGGGGGAGAGGGCCCGAGGCCGGCGAGCGGGAGGCTAGAGCGAGCGGAAACCACAGAGGTAGAGTCTGGGACGACACCGAGGAACGCAGCCGCACGGGGAGGGGGCAGTGCACAGCCCAGGAGGACGCGCTGCGGTAGCGCCTAGCCCCGGAGCCTGGAGCGTCGGAGCCCAAGGAGCCCGGGGGAGTTCCGCTTCCTCCCGCCCCGCCGCCCCCGCCCCGGCGGGGCGCACGACGCCGTCCCGGCTCCGCGCGCGCCCTGCGCCCTGGCCCGGCGCGGCACTGGTGCCAGAGCTCGGCTGCGGCCCCCCCACCCCGGCCGCTCCGGGCGCGAGCTCCTCCTCCCCTCCGCCGGATGGGACTAGCTCTCCCCCTTTGCAAAGCCAGGCTCGCGGGAGATGTGCTGAGCAGTAGCCAGCAGCTGGTGCGCCCCGGACACCGCCGACCTCGGCGCGCCGCGACCCGTGAGCCCAATGAGCGCCTCCCCCAGCAGACCCAGGTAAGAACTTCCCGAGTCCTGAGAGGGACACACCTGGATGCCGGGGTGATGAGGAGGGATCCTGGTGAAACTGGAAGCTGTGGAAACCTGAAGGGGTGGGGGTGGGGTGCTGTTTGTTCTCACCCGAATTTTCTCAGGGCAAGAGCAAAGTTAGCAGAGGGCGCAGTAAAGCTATTAACATGGATGTGGCTGGCTGAGGTGGCGGACACCTAGGAGTTGGTGTCCCCTGGAAACCACAGAGATAGGCTACCTCCTGGGAGTGTTTCCGGAGGGGGCAGCTGAGCCGGCTTGTTTCCTCAGTCAGGACTGGAGATGTGCCCAGGACAAGGGGTGAAGGCAGGGTTGAGGGCATGGAGCTTGTGTCTGCTTCACTCCACCTTTCTGGCGAAAGTCTTAAGCTGGAGCACCGGCTGCCATTACCCTGCCTGGCTGCTCCTACCCATCTTAACACGTGTTCCCCTTGCGTGGTAGAAGTCTAAGATTTGGCGGGTGCACATGGTGGGATTTATCTGAAGGTACCTAGTGGGGCTCAGGAGAGGCTCTGCGGTTTGTAATTCCCTCCTAGAATGCAGGTGAAAGCTTCGGCCATGGGAGGACCTCTTGGTTTGGACCTAGGAGTGCATGGGGTTCCGTTCCAGTGGACACAGAGCTACACTTGCGAAGTAGAGGAAGGGGTGGGAAAGGGTGGCCGTTAGGATGAAGTTGTTAGATCTCAAACCAGTGGTTTGCAGCCATCAGCCAACCTCATGCCTGGGGAAACCTCAGTCTTCCAGAAGTCCCTTAGCAGGGTGCATGTGCTCCCAGGAAACAGAACATATGGTTGATTGCGTCCTCCGGGCGCAATGATTTCTGCTGGACCTGGAGCAGTTGTGAAACACATCTCCATCCCAGGCCCATACTGGAGAGGGACAGAGTGGGAGGACTGTACAGATCACATATGCTTGGAAGATCCCTAGGGTTTTTTCCAAGGAAATAATAATCTTTTAAAAGGTTTGTAAAAAAATAATGAAATGTTTTCATGACAGCAGCAGATGTAAAACTCCCACCACTCTGGGTGAGGACAAAGAAGTTCCTGTAGGGGGCTGAGCTGGCCACTCTGCTGTCGCCTACATGGGCACACCCCCTCCTGGGGGCTTTTCTGGAGGGGCACGTCTCAGCTGGGCCTCCCTCTAGGGGTTCGGGCAGCTGAGTGTTGGAAATAAGTTAAGCATGTGTTTCAGTCCCTAACCCCTACCCCAAGGTCCCACTTTGCCCCTTGTCTGATTCAGAGGCTCAACAGTGGACCAGGCGTAGTCAGAGAGGAACTTGCACTTTCTAGTGTTAAATCTGTCTTCACTTAGTAGCATTTGGGAGGTTAGAGGACACGGTGGAAACACGTGGCATGGGGCTGTTGAGTGAGCAATGCAACCTGTTCTTTTGGTGAGGTGAACGTTCACTCCCTTTGGCTGTGCCTCCCACCTTTGTTCCTTCCTTGAAGATGGGTCTCTTGCTCATACCGGATGTCACTATCCATCTCACCCTCACTGCTTCTCAGAACTTTCTAGCTGCCTGTGATGGTTTATGGTGAGTTCACCACTGCTTGCTTGCCTAAGGCCCCTTCCCTTGCCTTATTTATTTTGTAACTTGCTCAGAAGATCTCATCTTTAAACTGCAATTTGAGTGGAGAGCTCTGCTGGACATCATTTGTGCTCAGGAGATCCAGGGTCTCCAAAGGACAAGTGGAAGTTCTGGTTTCTCCGGCCCACACGCAAAAGCTGTTTGGTTTTGGAGATTTGAGTGTTAGTGCTGGGAAGAAACCATTATAGGTGATCAGTACCTCGCCAGACTGGGCTCCGTTTTAGTTTCTCCAGTTGCTTGTTTGGCTGCTTATTCAGGTGTATTCAAGGGTCATGTTCCTTGAATGAAATCACATCTTTATAAGGAGATGGCATTGGTCCCGGCCACTGCCTGCCAACCTTTGCTTTCAGGCCATAGCAATCATTTGGTGTCTTTGCAGATTAGCTCGCTGCTGACTGCCATCACACACGTCTGCACCAGGGGGACTTGTAACGGAAGTCACCAGCCTCAGGGCTGCAGCTGCACTCCAGAGGTGTTCCCACTGCTCTGCTCCCTCTCTGCACAGGTGGCCTAAGCTCTTGGTGGCTTAGGGCTGCTATTTTCAATTCTGCTACAAATGGTCCCTCTTCCCACTTCCCCCACCCCTTCAGGAGTCCCTGTCTCTTTGGGGGTGCCTGCTGCATTTTATACTCTTGGTTTGGTTTTTGTAAATCTTCACCTCGCACAGGATCTTTTCCTTCTTTCCTTTCTCCTTTTGGCACCTGTGGATTGATACTTCAGGAACCATATTTCTTTTTCTGCCTATATATAGCCATTCTTCGAATGAATAGATGCATAAGTTCCTTGATTTGATACAGCAAAACAGAACCACCGCATGCATCTTTTAGCTGCTAGGGTTCCATATGCCCTTTATTTTGGTGGATCTAAGGCTCAGGCTTGTGCTTGTGCAGCATGCCCCAATATTGGCTCTGCTGTGTGCTTGAGGGATATGTGCAATACCATTGCATAATGAGTAATCTGCATAATGAATGAGCATTGCCTATAAAAGGCAGGAGGTGTGCAAACAGCAAAGAGAGAGAGGAAAGAGAAGTGTTTTAGGAAATGGTATCCTGAGTAGGCACAGGCTCTTATGAGGGTCACATTGATTTACTGAAGTCTCACTGGGGTGTGTGAAAATAGGGTTCTTTAAGCCGGCGCCGCGGCTCACCAGGCTAATCCTCCGCCTTGCGGCGCCAGCACACCGGGTTCTAGTCCCGGTCGGGGCACCGGTTCTGTCCTAGTTACCCCGCTTCCAGGCCAGCTCTCTGCTGTGGCCCGGGAAGGCAGTGGAGGATGGCCCAAGTGCTTGGGCCCTGCACCCCATGGGAGACCAGGAGAAGCACCTGGCTCCTGCCATCGGATCAGCGCGGTGCGCCGGCCACAGCACGCTGGCTGCAGCGGCCATTGGAGGGTGAACCAACGGCAAAAGGAAGACCTTTCTCTCTGTCTCTCTCACTGTCCACTCTGCCTGTCAAAAAAAAAAAAAATAGGGTTCTTTAGATGGGGAGACACCTGGCAGTAGACATAAGCATGGTTCTGGAAGTCAGCTATAAATACAGAAACTTAAGTTCTTTTCTAGAATGAGTTGAGATTGATGAATCTAGGCCTTTTCTCTGAGGGTTTCCTCAAAACAACACTGAAGCGTTATCTTCAAAGAGAACATCACCAGTGCTCCACAGCATGGAACCAAGGACGTGTCCTGTTCATGGGCACCAAGGGCCAGGGGTGCATCCAAGGCATAGTCGGCGAGCTCAGCTGCATTGATTTCATCAGCCATATTTAAAAATGGTTTTATTTACTTGCTTTTATTTATTTGAGAGACTCAGAGACAGAGAGAGACATCTTCCATCTACTGGTTCACTCCCCAAATACCCACAGCAGCTGTGGCTGGGCCAGGCTGAAACCAGGAGCTGGGAGCTCAACCCAGGTGTCCCATGTAAGTGGCAGGGAACCAAGTACTTGACACCCTGCTGCCACCCAGGGTGCACGTTAGCCAGAAGCTGGAATCGGAAGCAGAGGCAGGATTTGAACCTAGGTGCTTTGATATGTGATGTGGGGTCCAAGGCAGCATCTTTTTTATTTCTTTTAATATTTATTTGAAAGGCAGAGTTACAGAGGAGAGAGAGAGAGAGA
Organism: Oryctolagus cuniculus; assembly: GCF_964237555.1. Taxonomy (NCBI): domain Eukaryota; kingdom Metazoa; phylum Chordata; class Mammalia; order Lagomorpha; family Leporidae; genus Oryctolagus; species Oryctolagus cuniculus. The sequence continues at coordinate 115,730,464 of NC_091432.1, forward strand.
GAGAGATCTTACATCCCTTGGTTCAGTCCTCAAATGCCCACTACAGCTGGGGCTGGGCTAGGCTGAAGCCAGGAGGCTGGAACTCCTGCTGGGTCTCCTGCATGGGTAGCAGGGACCCAAAGAAGTGAGCCATCTCCTGCTGCTCTCCCAGGTGCGTTAGCAGGGAGCGAGATCACAAGGGGAGCAGCCAAGACTACAACAGGTGCTCATACGGGATGCCTGAATGTCAGGCAGCGGCTTAACCTGCTTCACCATGACTCTGGCCCCACAGGCAGCAACTTAACCAAACTACTGTCATATTAACAACCCGAGTCCTGTGGTTTGCAACTAGGTCAAATAGCGGGACCTTCCTGAGACCCCAGCAGGCAGGAAGCAGGCAGCATCTCTCTGCTCAGCACCTCTGTGGGTTTTCTGTGTAGCTACGGAGCCTCTGGTAAAAGAAGTGTTCCCTTTCAGAGCTGAGATTGTGACGTGGAGGTGACTGTGGGCTTCAAGGGTCAAGATTAGAGAGTGCAACTTTAACACTCGCTGGTAAAAATTCACGACAATAAAAACTGATTTGTCCAAAACGCAGAACCAGACCTGCCTGCCCCCTTCCCCTGCTGCTCACCAGGAGTTGCTGGTCTCAGTAAGTACTTAACGTCTTCAGCTGGATAAGGATGTGTGGGAAAGGCAGCCCGGTCGATCATCTCTGTGCGATCAAATTGGTCTGTGAAATCCCTTCTTTCTATCCTTGTCCATGTCAGGGACCTGGGGAAGGGGTGGGGGTACAGGTAGGGGTGGGAGTGAGGGGAGAGCCACTCTTGGGGAAGTTTGTGAGATCTTGCACACCTGCTGATGGGAAGGCTGTTAGCCCAGGTGAGGGCGCTGGAGACATGGGAGCAGAATCGTCCCTGGGAGGGAGAAAAAAAGAGAAATGGCACTGGCGAAATGATGGAGGGGAGGGCGGGGCAACAGAGACAGCGTGGGAGCCAAGTGGGAGGAGGGAGAGGAAACAGATGGAAAGAGAGGAAGGTGCAACGGAGTGCATGCAAGCAAAGGCCAGAGCGGCAAAGAGCAGAAGATAAGTAGAGGCGGCATCTTGCTTCCAGGTCTCCTCCCTTCCCTGTTTTTTGGTAGACGGAGAAGGCAGGCGAGCCGGAGGAACGGTGTGGTTTGTGTGCTTTGGAGGCTTCTCATTGAAGCTGTCAAGCTCAACCCCTCACGGCGGCTCGTTCTATTTTTACATTTTTGCAGAATTGAAATTAAACAAATGACCCCGGGATGGCGTTTTCATGAAGATTTTATCCAGCACACCCACACAGCCAGTGCCAGGGTGGCTGAACATTTAGCATAATATTCTGTTTAATCAGATAAGAAGGCATCCTCGAGAGAGTGGCAGGCACACAGCCTGGGCTTTGATAATCGCCTATGAAGCACTGCATTGATGAGCGTGGGCCAACGCCAGAGAGGAACCGTGTTCTCTGGCCTGGTTGGCAGGCACAACTCCAGTTAACTCAATTCTGGCGGAGCTTAGCTTTCCCTTCTCAGACTTTTTTTTGCACAAGGTTTGATTCCAGCTATTGTGAGTCTTCTTGGTCCAGTTCTCCTTGGAGATCTCATTGTTAGGAAAAAAAAAATGGTTTGCCTTGGCTGAACTTGGCTTTAGTGGAAACCCTGCTTCGAGTTCGGGCATTCACCTTACTTTTTTTTTTTTTTTAAGATTTATTTATATATTTGAAAGGCAGAGTTACACAGAGAGAGAAGGAGAGGCAGAAAGAGATAGAGAGAGAGGTCTTCCATCCACTAGTTCACTTCCCAACTGGCTGCAGTGGCCAGAGCTGTGCTTAGCTGAAGCCAGGAGTCAGGAGCTTCTTTCGGGTTTCCCATGTGGGTACAGGGGCCCAAGCACTTAAGTCATCTTCTACTGCTTTCCCAGGCCATAGCAGAGAGCTGGATCGGAAGTGGAGCAGCTGGGACTAGAACCAGTGCCCATATGGGGGTGCCAGTGCTGCAGGCAATGGCTTTACCTGCTATGCCACAGTGCCAGCCCCTACCTTACTTTCTGTCCTCATCAAGGAAGTTGATGGCTACTTTGCTGGTGTGACAGTGTTTAGACAGCAAGCCTAATGAGGTAGTTGTACATCTCGTGCTTGGTGAGAACACAGAGCGGATCGTGGTTTATTGGTTTAGACATAGACTTACACCCTGAAATCCTGAGAGACTTAGTAGCAATTAAATGCATGCCGCTTTGCACATAGCCATTCTTCTGGAGGGAAAAAGCAACAGTGCATGTTAGAGGGACCAATGAATCAGACAAGGTTGGTTGGATAGATGTAAAAATGTAAGACTCTTCAGAAGGCTTGTTTCAACCCTGCACATGTTTGTGCTTCATAGAGTGTTTATGGGTTATTTTTCCTGCTACATGTAGGGTTTATATACTTGCCTTGCTACCAGCCTCTAGAATGCTGTTTTGGTGAGTGCTGTGTCTAGACTGGGTAGTGACAGAAACTGCTGCTCAATCAGTTCTGACTTCAGATGGGGCGACGGATGGAACAGCTGGACTCAGCCAGGGACTCTTCTTCCTGCGGGGTAGCCTTACAGAGCTGGATCTTTCCCTCCAGAACTAAACAGGCTGAGTAGCCAGGGAATATTCCCTGCAGTGACTATAAAAAGGTATCTTCGTCTCTGACACGGGGAGTGATCGACAGCATTGACATGAGCCATGTGGATATGTGTTCAAAGGCCCGCGGAAATGAAGCATTGACAGTCCATTACAGGGAAAGCGGAAGCCAATTTTCTTCCCCCACTTTCATCAGACATCCATGTGTCTTTTCTCTCCATATTCTTTCTTCTTGGCTATCTGGCTCAGGCAGTTTGTCTGGCATGGCTTTGAAGTCAAAGAACCTTTTTAATGCATCTTGGGAAGAAGGGGAAAAAGATAAACCCAGGTCAGGATTTCTTTTAGTACCAACAAATTTGAAGTCTCCTGTGTCTCTTGCTCAGTTGTGCTCAGTGAGAATTTGCAAGGTGAGTTCCTTAACTTGTTTGGGAGTAGAGAGGTTATACAGAGTTTGTATCCAAAAGCATCCATTTTCTTGGTGAGGGTGACAAAATTAGCCCTCTCATGGGTGTGATCAGTGACCAAAAGCACTCCTGAACTCTTCATTATTGTTATTTTATTACAGTTTGAGTATACCTTATCCCAAATGCCTGAGATCAGAAATCTTCTGGATTTAAGATTTTTTAAAATTTGATTTCAGAATATTTTCTTATATGAGTACAGAATAAGATATATTGGGGATGAGAACCAAGTCTAAGCAGGAATTTCATTTGTATTATACATATTTTGTGCACCTATCCTGGAGATAATTTTAAACAATGTTTTTAATGCACCCGTGTTTTTGACTGCAATTCTTCACATGAGGTCAGTTGTGGAAATTCCCACTTGTGGCATTACATCAGCACTCAAAATGATGTGGATTTTGGTGCATTTTGGATTTTTCATACTAGAGATGTTCAACCTGTACCAAGATGTCATTTGTATCATGAGTTATCACTCTTATGCACAATGAATATTATCCTCATTTTGTAGTTGTTGAAAGTGATACATAGACACAGTAGGCTCAAGAACAGACAGGCAGTAAGTGGTAGAGCCAGAACTTATAATCCATGTTTTATTTTTAAATACTATGATTTTCCACACCAATGCAGATTTCATCCTAAATTCTCAGTGCCATATTTTTTTCATAGTCTTTCTTATCATCTGTCACTAATTCTCTACTTCTGCAGGTGGGGGTGTATCAGCACCACCTTTCAGTTGGCACACAAAGGGGTTCCCTAAAATAGGGATACCTATGTAAACCACATTAAAGGAATTTAGAACAGGAAAGTAAACTCTATCAGTTTCCTTGAGACCTACTAGTCTTTCTTTTAGGTTTTGGCATGTCATTCACTGCAAGTTGTCTTGACATTTAAGTCATTAAAATGCTGAAAGTTGGCATTACACCTGGTCTATATGACTGTGATATTCCTCCTTTCCTTGTAGGTGATCCTGACCAGGTGAGTCCTGCACCACAGCCTGTTCCAGCTTGAACAGTGGTTAAGTTTGTGTAAGGCAAAGAAATTACAGCAGAATTTGAGGGAGATTACCACTTCCAAAAGAGAGCTCAGGCAAGTCCCTTAGGATTCAAACCTATAAATCAGTCTTTTGAGTCTGTCTTCATTTTGGCTGGGACCATCCCTTCCATTTGAACTCAGTTGGCAACAGTCAATGGAGAATGTTAATTTCTGGTCCTGCCTGGTCTTTTGCATGCATGAGCTCCCTGCTGTTTGTCTGAGAAAGTACAAACCCAGGTAAATAAGGCTGTGCTGAGGGCTTTATTTAGCAGTTAGACCAACCCAAGCTGAATAATGTATTTTTGCTTGTCAGAAAGCAGGAATAAGTCAGAAGGAATGGCAGGACTATTTTCTTAGAGGGTGATGAAACTAGAGGGCTTATAAAAATGGGTTTAGAAATAATTTTACCTACTTCTTTTCTCTCTCTGGAAGTATGATAATTCTCAAGACATCTGTATGCTGCATGGACCCGAGTGCGTAACATGAGGGCTGGGTTTTGGCTCTTTTAGCTGAAGCCTGATCTCTCTTAGCAACAGCTGAATTCAATAAAGGCGTTGAAAGTTTGGTTTAGTGTGTTCCTCTGCATCCAAGTGATGGCGTTGTGGTCAAGTTTGGGCAGCTGATTTGAGCAGAATATAAAACATTGTGCAAGCAAGCCTGAAACAGGAGAGAGAAGAATCCATACATTTGCACTTTTTATGAATTTTATTCTCATGTGGGCAATGGAAAGGAGCTGATGGATTGGGATCTAGGTTTTCCAGATCACTGGTGAAGTGTCCTTGTCTCCTGTTCCTTTCTATGAGAGCATCGTAGCTCTACCAATTGTGGCAGGAGGTAGTGTGTTCTTACCCTCGTTTTATTCTGTCCTTGTTTATTTCTGTTGTGCTTTTGCAATAAACATTTACTAAGCAAGAAGTAAGGTAGGTGTTGGGGATACAGAGTTAAAGAAGGAAGATAAACATAAAGTAGAAGAATCAAAGATACCTTGTTAGTAACTATAAAGAGGAAGGAAAAAGTGTGCTAGGAGCATGGGATCCTAGGCAGGGAGCAGAATGGTCCAGGTGAATCTGAGAAGGCTTTTTCAGAAGAGATTGTATTGGAGCTGAGTTTTAAAAGGTGAGTAGGCGTGTTCCAGATGGAAAAGGGTGGAATCATATTTCAGGCACGGGGATAGCATGTGCAGAAACATGGAGAAGTAGGAGACTTCATGTGCTTGTGAAGAGTTGCTGAGTCAGGCCATAGGGTGTGCTTCCAAGAGAGGTGATGAGGCTTGAGCAATGAGGTGGAGTCAGATTGTGAGGGTCCAGGTATGTGGCAACAAACTCTTTTCAGCATGAGAATAAGAAGAGCAGATTCATTTCTAGGAAGATAACTCTGGCACCAGTGTGGGCGATGAACAGAAACAGAGGAGTGTCTGAAGCGATGGTGGATACCCATAAAGAGGGCTGCTGAGTGTTCTGGTTGAGATTTGATGGACTTGAACTCTGGCAAGAAAAGTTGGGAAGTACCATCCAGATGGGGCAGTTAGTTAAGAAGAGTCATGGAAATTGGTGGCAGGTGGATGATAGAGATTGAAGGAAGGAAGAAGAAGAGCACAGATTACATTAATGTTCCAGGTTGATGCTGTCTGGATGAGGTCAACACCCATACCTTAAGATATGAAGTAAAAAAAGAGGCAAGGTTGAAAGCTAAGGTAATGAGATAAAAGTTTGAGCAGGATGAGGACTGAAAGGAGGCCACTGGGATGGAGACGTAGGGGATCATCAGTAAATGTGACAAAAATAGTTTCAGTTGTGAGGGAAGGCGGCATAGTAGCAAGAGAGCAACATTGCACAGAGCTTAGAAGTAGAAGGCAGCAGAATGATTGAGGTTACTGCTCTTAACATTTGAAAGAAAATAGGGAAATGGAATGACAAATTACAAGAGCAGAAATAGGAGAATCACTTGAATATGTTAATAAAGGCCTAGCTAGAAAGGATGAGATTGAGGATACTGTAAAGACAAGAGTAGAGTCCATGAGAACTCAGGAGGCAGTAGAATGTGGAAAACAAAGGATAAGAAGAAGAAGACCAGAAACTGGAGGGATTATATTTGTAGAGGGAGGAGTGCAATGGAGCCATCATTTATGGCTTACCAGGCATTGTGCTAAGTATTTAACATTCATTGAGTTATTTTTCATTAAAACCTCTTCTGGGAAGAGAAGGAAAGCCCCTTCGGTGGGAAAGTGGGTTGTGAGTGTAGGATGGGTCCTGCTTTCAGAAGGGAGGGCATGGAGCACCCTGGAAGTTGCCTGGAGAGGTAACTCCTGTTTCCTCCAAAGGGGAAGTGAGGTCCCTGCCTGGGAGCAGCGGTGAGAGCAGTAGGGAGTTCAAGAAGAGTGGAAAAGTTTTGGAGAGTCAAAATTGTTGACTAACAAGCAAAAGATTTCCCCACAGTGCTGATAGCTGTTGGAGTGGGAAAGCGTGTTCTGACCTTTACCCATGTTCAAGAGCAGGACAGAAAGGGCGGTTGGCTGGGTCCCCCTGGGAGAGGTGTATTGGCAAAGTTTGGGAGAGTCAGAGGGTGTTGGGAGTGCTGGTGAGACTATTGAACTGGACAGAGGGGAAAGTAAAGCTAGAAGGTGGCTGATAAACTGGGAGAATAAGACAGAAGAGAGGAAAGGGAGGAATAGACTGAAGACTTTGAATGCATTTGAAATTGAAATCCTGACAGATCTCAGAGGTGCCTTGAGATGCTTGATTAACATCTGGCTGAAAGGTTGCTTCAGTAGGATGTGGGTCATTGACCACTTACCTTCAATTGGCATTTGTCTTATGTTATCAAAAGTTGGAGCTGTTTATTCTTGAATGAGTGGCTGAGAAAGACTATGAAAGTCAGCATTAAGCAGTGTCTATCCATCTTGGATTGGATGTGAGCCTCTCTGGAAGTAGGATATTGTGCAGGGTGGTCCATCTCTCTAGGTCTTAAAATTGTGTAGAGGTACAGAGCGCTGTCAATAGATATTTTGAGCAGTTTCTGAAATATTTGATTGCAAGTCTTTTCTCCCTTGGCCTTTTGAAGGCCCAAGCCACATAATCATTTTTTAAAAAATGGATTGTATTATTTTATTTTATTTTATTTTGTCACAATGCCTTAAGGTACATTTGTCCTTTCCAAAGAACAGTTCCTATCTCTTACATCATGAAATCTTAGGTTTGTGAAATGAATTTTCTAGGTCATTCCCCATGCCTCCACTCCAGCCAAATAATACAATGCTTCTCATTTTCATCCATTCTGGTATATTTTGTGGGCTTGATCACCTCAAAGCCACATGCTTCCTGCAGATTGGTGTCGCCAGAAGCCAGGAGTGTGGTGGTCCTGCTGAGGCATACAAAAGGTCTTTCTCTTGTTCAGGGAACAGCACCAGCAGGTGAGCCCCCTGCTTGTCTAGCCCTTTCTGACTGTTCTACTAGAGTTCTCTAGGATTGGTCTGTCCTCACTCTCTGTCCCTATTCAAGGTTCAGCCTCAGGCTTCCATCTCTGCATGCTGTTTTCTGGATCCCTGTAATATCCATAATTTGGTATAGTCATTGTCTCTGTTCTGCATACAGATACCCAAAGAACACAGGATTCTAGGTATCTGTGAACAGTTGACATCATCCAGAAAGAGCTTTCAAAATCAGATAAAAAGTCTGAGCTGTATTTTGTCTGCCTGTTTGTGCACCTCTGGTACAGAGCACTGCAACAAGATTCCACGATATTCTTCTGTGTCAGTGCAACCCCTCCTTGCAGGTCTGATTTTTTCCTCCTTTATTACACTCAGAGACCTATTGCAATTATACATGGCTTTAATTTTGAGGCCAAGCACAATGACACAGAAAATAATCTGTTAGAGTCTCTTTCTAATTACTCAGTCATTCCTTGTTTTTGTGGTGAATTCTGGATAAGAAATCACAAAAATTAGGATCTCTGATGCCCTTTGTGGCTTTACCTTTGTGTATACCTGGCCACTTAGAAGCCTAGAATCACTTTATCTATTTCCAGAGGAAGAAAAGGAGGCTAAGAAAAAAAAAAGCCACTCATTCAGGTTCATACATCTGACTGGTAGTGGGGTTGCAGCCGTCTGGGGAGGTGCCCCACCCTCCATTGCTGGAGAAAGGTACTTGGAGATGCTGTAGAGTGGTGTTCCTACTTAGACGGCAGCATAAGGGGTGACGTGTAAGTATTCTGGTCCTCTGTTTACCATATCTGCACATTTTTCATGTTACACCCATTGAGTCTGTGGCCTCCTCTCCTTCTGTGGTGGGTGTGTGCTTAAGGAAGAGTAATTTGAGCAAGAAGATTTTGTTTTACCACCATTTTACAAATCCTATGCATATTTGTAACAAAAATGAATTCTTTGATGATTTGTAATATGTCACCCTCTGTTCATAGACAGAGATTTGTGTTGATAATTGAGAGCCAACCTTTTCCAAAACATCCTTGGTTTCTCATACAGCAGAGAAATTAGATCCAAGTAGAGCTGCAATATAGAGTATACCTGTCTTTTAGCTGGAAGGTTTGGGGTGTGGATAAACTAGATAGTGTGGATCTGAATTTCTTGATTGCTGTTTGTCTCTCTTCCTGTTTCCAGCCAGTGAAGGCTTGGCACATGCCCTGTGACCTGCCCCAGTGGGGGAATCTGAATCCATGCTATTACTACTCCAGCTTCCCCTTTCAGAAGAGGTGGAAGTTCTTGCAAATCACTGCTTAGGGCTTTGTGGGTCAGTTTGGTGGAGTAGGCGCTTATTGCTGTAGAAGCAGGCACTATGCATATGTCCCTCACTTGGATTTTTGTCACCCTGAAGGAAAGGAATCTTGGAGAAGAATAAAATGTGCTTATAAAGAAGGAGAGCTCCAAGGGTATCTTTTCCATATAATGCTTGTGCATGGCTGGGAGATCATTGGAACACGGACAGGAAAACTTATGGGGACCAACTACATTGCTCCTAAGAAAGTTGAGGAAATCCTCTGAGACAGTTTCCAGGCCTCCAAACTCTGCCTCCCTAATAAGTTAGCTGTAGCTTGAGGGCCCTAAAAATTTAGCTGTACAGAACTCATGGTCACTTTGGAGAATTGTTTCCTAGTTGATGATTCTTTTGAACTCTGACTTTGCTTTCCCCAGGGAGAATCCCATCTGGGCAAACTGTCAGTTGACAGCTGTGTAGTCATCCATGTTAATAGCTTTACTGAGAATACTCAGGCATGCTAGCAGTGCAGACTAACGTGAGGTGTGGTAGATGCTTCACTCAATCAACGGTATCCATGCCTTGACTATTTTCTGGTCTGTTCAAATGCTATTAACTGCTTCCAAAATGTTATAAATGATGTGTTTATAGTCTGGATTGTGTCTCTGTTATCTGTGTTATTGTTTCTGTCTGTTCTTAAATAACTCATCAAATAATTTGGTGTTTTGTCTGTCCAGTTCTCCCCTGGCCCAATCAAACTGAGTCTGGTTTTCCAAGGTAGGACATTTTGCTGTTGAGTCTTAGAGATGGAAAACAGTGATGCAGATAAACATTACTCTGCTACTCATTGCCCCCTTCCTCTCTCAGAATAAACCACTGTCTCTGTTGAACTTTTAACTGAAACCGCAGTCCAGAGTTTCAAGGAGCCATCTCTCAAACATGGGTATCATTAAGGCCCAGAGATTTCTAACCACAGATTTACTATCTTTGGACTAAAAGCCTGAGAGTAGCCTAGCTCATGTCGAATGCAGGAAGGGCAAGTTAAAAACAGTCTTGACACTCTTGATCACTGACCCTATAGGCATTACAGCCTGCAGGTCTCATTTTGTCCCGGTGTAATCATCTGCTTTTTGGTTAAAATTATTGCAAAGCAACAGACAGTGACTTCTCTGCTTTTATTTCTAGATCACCCCAATATACGGCTAATAGGCTCTTACTCTGTGCTGAGTGCTTGGGGTCATGAGATGACGGATGTGGCAGAAGCAATGCTAGGGATGAACTATATTAAAACATGATTTAAAGCTCCATTGCTGGGTTGCTATATCTTAGGTGGAGTATGAGAGCATCTGTCTTCCCCAGTGTCACATACAGTGAAATAGTTTTTTTGTTTTTTAACTTCCATTTAAAAAAAAAAGATTTATTTATTTGAAAGGTAGAAATACAGAGAGAGAAGGGGGGAGAGAGATTGAGGTCTTCCATCTGCTGGTTCACTCCCCAAATGGCCCCAATGGCTGAGATTAGGCCAGGCCAAAACCAGGAGCCAGGAGCTGTGTTGATCCGAAGCGAGGAGCCAGGAGCTTTTTCCATGTCTCCCACACAGCTGCAGGGGCTCAAAGTACTTGGACCATTTTCTACTGCTTTCCCAGGTGCATTAGCAGGGAGCTGAATTGGAAGGCAAGCAGCCAGAGCTTGGACCAGTGCCCATATGGGATGCCAGCACTACGGGCAGAGGCTTAATTTTCTATGCCATAGCTCCAGCCCCACAGAGTTTTAATAAAAGATATTCATTTGACCTTGGCATGGATCTAGGTCTAATATATATCCAAAGAATCATTATCTTTATCATCGTTGTCAGTAATGACTTTTTATTGAGACTTTTATCATGTGCTCAGTGCTTTGCTAAGCACTGTATTTTCATTCCCCACTTAACTCACAGTAGCACTCTGAGTCAATGTTATTAATTTCCCAGTTTCACAGATGAAGAAACCAGAACTTTAGAGACTGAAAGACTTCCTCAAGGTTATTCTACTCGTGTGCAGATCTGGGGTTCACATCCAGCTTCTAACACAATTACGTTCTTTCTATGAAATGAAACAATCAAATTATTTTTCAGGCATCTCTTCTGTGTGAAGCAAAGTATTATATTCGATCCATGGGAATGGGGGTAAAAGAAAGCCCAAGTTACTTCCCATCTCCAGATGCAGGTAAAGCTGCCGCCTGCAGTGTTGGCATCCCATATGGATGCTGGTTCAAGTCCTGGCTGCTCCACTTCCCATCCAGCTCTCTGATATGGCCTGGGAAAGCAGTGGAAGATGGCCCAAGTCTTAGGGCCCCTGTACCTGCATGGGAGACTTAGAAGAAGCTCCTGGCTTCGGATCGACACAGCTCTGGCTGTTGCGGCCATCTGGGGAGTGAACCAATGGATGGAGGACCTCTCTCTTTCTCTCTCTCTCTCTCTCTCTCTTTCTCTTTGCATCTGCCTCTCTAACTCTGCCTTTCAAATAAATAAATAAACCTTTCAAAAGAAAAAAATAATTGATAATATATAAAATAATACATTTTGTATTAATAAAGAGATCTTGGAGAAGGTAAGAGTCACACTGGGCCTTGAACTGTGAGCAAGATTTATATCAATGGAAAATAAATAGGAAAAGCATTTCATACAAGGAAGGTAACGTGAGCAAACCCTAAAAATGAGCAAGTGCAAGGCATGTTATGTCGCGGGAGAGTGAAGAAGGGTTGAAATGAAGTAAATGATAAGTTACCCTGCAGTGAAGTATATTTGTGCACTTACTGTTTGCTGAGCACCTAGTATATGGAGACCATTTCTAGGGAAAGAATGAGAGATGAAGGTGAAAAGGCAAATTGAGGCCTCATTGAATACCAAGTTCAGGTTCGAGACTGTCTTGTGGAGTTCACGTTCACACTCAGTAGTCTAGGAATTACAGAAGGGCTTCAAACCATTCTCTGGAACATCTCCAGACTGGCTGTCTCTGTCATGTGTGCCTTCCTAGGTTTGTTGTGACTTCCCATTGGAAAGGGGCATTCCTCTGACAAAGTCATCCATTTATTTTCTGGGAAAAGAAGGAATGCCTGTTAAAAAGATTGGGGAGTTAGGCCATAGCCCTGTCCCCAGATCTCAGATCAGGAGAGTCTGACAGTGTAGAGTTAGAGGACCTAGGAGGTCGAGGGAGTCAGATGTGATGCAGAGAAGAGAAGGAGGTCACAGACCCAGAGGAGACGCTTGCCTTTGGTGACTGGTCTCTCAGTGGTCTTGGAGAACACATTTCAATAGTGGGGGTGGGGCAGTAGTCCTGTTGCCAGGGATTAAGAAGCTTATATAGCAGAGACTGCTTTGTGGCCAAAGAAGTAGAAAACAAAGATAGTTCCAGCGACACAGAATTGACCAAAGATTTTCTTTCTCAAATGGGCAAAATTAGTACATATTTGAAGATAAGTACAGAAGAAGAAACTGAAGAAATTGGAAACAAAATGTAAAGAAGGAAAATTTCTGGTTCCCTGGGATCTTATACCTTTATATTCTAATGTAACTACATAAGCAGAACCTTTAAAAACCGATGGTTCTGTTGTCACAGATTTGTCTTCTTTCCATCTTCCACACCTCATTCAGTCCTCTATCCTTAAAATAAGAACACACATCATCCTTATACCCATCTGCCCTGGATGGTGATCACTGATTTATTTGGAGATTGGCACCATCTCTTTTCCCAAACAGGTGAGTTTCCTGTTAAATGTGTTTAGATTTTCTTGAAGAAATTTCTGCTATTTGGCTGTTTTCTCCAACTTTCTGTTTCTGTGACTGAGGACTTAAAGATTTCTGAATATTTTCTCTTTGGTTAAAAAGAAGAAGGCAAATCCATATTTGACACAGAATCTCATCCACCCAAGAATGTGTGTGCGTGTGTGCGCGCGTGTGTGCATGCATGCATCTGAAACACAGTTTGTGTCGACAGTCGTATACTGAGCAATGATTGTGTGCCAGATACCATGTTAGATGTTCAGGTTGCAATGAAAAATAAAGACACAGGCCCTGCTGTCAGAGACATTCATCTTTTTTTTTTTTTTTTAAATTTTTATTATTTATTTATTTATTTATTTATTTGACAGAGTTAGACAGTGAGAGAGACAGAGAGAAAGGTCTTCCTTCCGTTGGTTCACCCCACAAATGGCCACTGTGGCTGGAACTTCGCTGATCTGAAGCCAGGAGCAAGGTGCTTCCTCCTGGTCTCCCACGCGGGTGCCATCCTCCACTGCACTCCTGGGCCACAGCAGAGAGCTGGACTGGAAGATGAGCAACCGGGACAGAGTCTGGCGCCCCAGCCGGGACTAGAACCCGGCGCACATATGGGATACCGGTGCCACAGGCAGAGGATTAACCAAGTGAGCCAGGGCACCGGCCCCCAGAGACATTCATCCTTAAGGGAAGAAAAATCAGATTCACAAACAGCTGCTTTCTCCTTAACCTGATTAGTCCCAAGGAAGATGTGTGTCCCAGTGTGGTAGTAATAGATAGTAAAAGATACTCAGCCTGCCTGGGAGGGTGGAGAAAACTTCCTGGAGAAGATGATGCTTAAGCATTTATCTTTGAGAGAGGGCACAGAAAGTTGGGAGGTGCACCCTAAACAGAGAAAACAACATTTGTGAAGTCACAGGGGACAAAGAAAGTGCATTTTTTGCAGCAGTCATTAAGTGGTTTTGGAATGGCTGTGTGAACCATATGCGGGAGAGATTGAAGGAGATGAGTCTGGGTGGGTGTACTGGATAGGATTATCAGGAACTTACCCCAGGAGCCAAGGTCCTTTGATTTTGTTCTAAATACAATAAAGATTGATTGAGGAATTTAAACACATTAATTTCATAGTCTTCAGAGCTAACTCTCTTGGCTGATCCAAGAGAGTTACTCAGTTATGAGTATCTTTGGCTTCAACTTACTAAAAACCCAACTAACAGCAGCTTAAGCAAATGTAGGATAATATTTTCCATGTGTTAAGAAGTCCAGAGGAAGGTGGTTTCTGGCAATGGTCTAGATCCCTGACAATGCGACCCAGGGTGCAGGCTCATTTTGTGTCCCTACTGCATCATACCATTTTGGCTTTTGGTTTTCATGCAGTCATTTTATGGTCGCAAGAGGGCTGCTGCCACTCAGTTGTCAAGCTCATGTTCTAGGTGGGAGGCATGAGAATGTGGTGGTGCCAGTGTTGTCTGTCACTTTTCCAGGAAGCTCATGCTCCCCCGGAAGTGTCCTTGAATACTTTCCTTTATATCTCATTGTTCAGACCTAGGAAGAGCCACCATTGGCTGCAAAAGAGGCTGGAACAAAATATTTTTGCAGCTTTCACAATAAAGGCAGGCAAGGAAAGAGTATATTTGAAGTGAATGTTGAGTTAGTCATAGCAATTTATCTATATCAGAGGCTTGAAGATTGGACTGCTTGCCAGTAAATAGCATCCCACACCAGTCAGTAGAGGTGGCAAAGGATGTGACTCAAGAAAAGCAAGGAAGAGTTCTCTTAGCTGTTTGAAGAGACAAAGCCAGAGGTGGAAGGGAACTGGGGCTTGTGTGCCATTAGGACGGGTGTAGCCTGGGTTCCCTAAGGACCTTCTTCTTCTGAAGCAGTGGACGTCTGGTTGTTGTTAAAGATTGACAACATCCAGCTTCCTGCCATGGAGCTGAATTCTTCTTTACCTCTTTACATGCTTTGCTTGGCTTCTACAATTATTTGTTCCAGTGCTAGAACTGTGCTAGGCACTTTTGGAGGATAAGCTGGAGGGAGTTAGGGAATAAACAGAACAAGAATTCCTATCAGTCTTCCAGTAGCTTACATTCTATAGGAAACAGCTGAAAAAGAGCTTAAGATCAGAGCAAGTGCTTGTGTTGTTATAGACCAAGTGTCAACAACCCAGCCCTGGGCCACAAATCAACAAGTGCCAACAAATTGGCTTTAGTGATTGAAGGTCAGATGTCACCACCATACCTTTCTCAGCACTGCTTTGCAGAGTTAACATGTCAGGAATCAGAGTTTGGTTAGCAATCCCCTGTCTCAGCTTCCCAGGTGCACATACACACACACGCTTGCTAGAGTATGCCTTGCCTCTATCCTCTCCCCCCTAGCCAACGTATAAGAAGGAAAGATAATAGTTTTGGCATATCAATCTTACTTATTTATGAATTTGAAAAAATATCAAGGTAATACTGCAGTGTGACAAAAATGTCTAAATCAAACAGACTATCACACACATACATCCCTACCCCACTAAATGAGGTATAAGTGCTTCTAGTTTTTAGCATAGAAATGTTTTTTCATGCTTTGAAGTAGATGGTGTGTACGTACAATTTTGCATCTTTATTTATAAACATGTGCTGAGCAAATGAATACTCATGTGTTATCCTGTGTCTTCATAAGAGCAAGAGGTCCTATCTCTTCTCGTTGTTGTTAGCATGAATTGGTTCCAATGTTCTCTAAGTAGAGATGGGGCAGTGAAGGTTTTCAGGCACCCCCCCCCCCTTTTTTTTTTTTGACAGGCAGAGTTAGACAGTGAGAGAGAGACAGAGAGAAGAAAGGTCTTGCTTTTCCGTTGGTTCACCCCCCCAAATGGCTGCTACGGCCGGCGCACTGCACCAATCTGAATCCAGGAGCCATGTGCATCCCCCTGGTCTCCCATGCGGGTGCAGGGCCCAAGCACTTGGGCCATCCTCCACTGCCTTCCCGGGCCACAGCAGAGAGCTGGACTGGAAGAGGAGCAACCAGGACAGAATCCGGCGCCCCAATTGGGACTAGAACCCGGGGTGCTGGCGCCTCAGGCGGAGGACGTGACATCAGCCAGGCACACCACTTTTAAGGTGTGGCTTTGGGTTCTGATATAGACAATAGGAATTGTTTTAGCATGGAATCAGGAGACTTGAGAAGAACTGGAATCCTGATGGGCAGGAGTGAGATAAATGTCACCCAGTCCCATCTCTCCCTAAGGAGAACCATCGTAAGTGCAAATGCAGTATTTCTCTTTTGTGAACATGAACATAGTTCTCCTTTTTGTTTCTGTTTCCCCTACTTTTTAAAAATTTATTATTTATTTGAAAGAGTTACAGAGAGGTGGGGGGGCGGGGGGAGAGAGAGAGAGAGAGAGAGAGAAAGTATTCCATCTACTGATTGACTCTTCAGATGGCCTCAATGGCTAGAGCTGGGCTGATCTGAAGCCAGGAGCCAGGAGCTTCTTCCAGGTTTCCCACGTGGGTGCAGGGGCCCAAGCACTTGGGCCATCTTCTACTGTTTTCCTAGGCCATAGCAGAGAGCTGGATTGGAAAAGGAGCAGCCACGACTCGAACCTGTACCCATATGGGACTGCAGGCACACTTTACCCGCTACGCCACAGCACCAGCCCCAGTTTCCCCAGCTCTTGCCCTTTTATTTTTCATCTGATTAAAGAACAGAGACTTTCTTGGTTAAAACTTGGATCAGCTCCTTGGAATTTAATTTCTTTCATTCCATAGGCCTGTATCTGGGTCACTATTCCTGCTCACTCTGTGATCTGAGAAGTTGCTCTGTTTTAGAATTGCCATAGGATTTTAGAAACTCATGATTGTTAGTTAACTAAGGTAACATACATGGAATTAGCTTCACAGTTCAAGTCTACAAGTCCTAACCTCACAAAAGGTACACAAAGTTCCACCTACATCAACTATATTAACTAGCATTATCCTTCTCCCTCTCATCCACTTCTACTTCTTGAACGGATTGCCAAGTACTTTTCTAAAAGAACATGAATGTCTGTTGTGACAAGCAAACCACATCTCTCTTCAAACATTCCTCTGCTCAGCTCCTGAATTCCTCTGACAGTCTAATAGATACGTCCAATAAGAGAATAGTATTGCATTTCCTTTAGGCTGATGTAGCCCTGGAAGCACCGCCTCTGTCTTCTCTGTACACCTTGCCCTGGAATGATAACTGTTATAAAGATCTAAAGATAAATGCCTGAGAACCTCAACAGCCAAGTTCATTCCAGAGTGTATCTCACTCCTCTGTACTGAATGATCAATTTCAGGTTTGAGGAGATGTTGTGGATATGGTTAGATGCTCCCGGTGGACAAAGCATTAGGCTAAGAGGGCAGGATGTCTGTGGGGTATAGGAAAAGGGGGCATTCATTTGGAGGAATGGAGTCATGCAGTCTCCAGAGCATGGCATTGTCACAGCAACATGAAGAAAGAGGAGAAGGGGACCATACTGCATAGGAAGCTGGAGCTGGGTCTGCTGGACATGAAAGGTGGCAGATGAGGAGGCAGGGAAACAAGTGGTAAGGGAGGTGGGGTGACTCATATCCAGGCTTTGTTTATCTGCCCCTGGATCTTTTTAAGCATTGCAGTGACAAATCTCTGAACTAGACATGATCCTGGCTCTCTGCCCTCAAGTGTCATTCAGTGTGGTGGAATGAGAAGGCCTTGCCAAGATGGCCTCTGGCAACGGAAACTACCTGGCAACAGGCTGTAATTGGTTAGGGCATAGATTGCCCCTTGACCAGATGGGCTGCCTTGACTATATAAGCTGCTGTACCAACTGAAATAAACAAGTCTGCAGGCTGCTTGCTTCTGGCCTGCTTTTGCCTGACTCCCGGGGTCTGTGGTGACTCTGCGCCTCTTGCCCCCACCACGCTCCTCCTCTCAGAACGAATCCGCAGCAACAATTCAGACTACCTGAAAGATGCTAGACACTTACAAAGAAGTCCCAGTGACTCCCTGCCATTCTCTGTAGAGAAGGCTCTGAACTGGGAACTTGAGGAGGAAGCTTGGATATCCAAAGAAAAAACTTGCAAAAGATATTGAACTTGAATGAAATGCGTTGCCTTCCCCAGCTGCGTGCTCCTGGCTGAACAAGTACATCTGTGTAAATGGCTGTGGCCCTGCCCCTTTCTAGGCAGCTCCAGTCTAAGTATGATAAAGTGCATGGCATATATTAGATACTCAGTATTTGTTCCATCCTTTTTTCCCTCCTTAGCATACATACACGTCTTCTCACACAGGCACAAACCTGGGGCCCGTGTGTGGTGGTCAGAATGACACACAGGCTAATAGTTGTTAAAACTACCATTCTGAGTGCCCATGCTGTGGTTAGTAAGCTAAGCCTCCACCTTTGGCACCAGCATCCCATGTAGGTTTTTTTTGTTTTTGTTTTTGACAGGCAGAGTGGACAGTGAGAGAGAGAGAGAGACAGAGAGAAAGGTCTTCCTTTTGCCGTTGGTTCACCCTCCAATGACCGCCGTGGCTGGCGTGCTGCAGCTGGCGCATTGCGCTGATCCGAAGCCAGGAGCCAGGTGCTTCTCCTGGTCTCCCATGGGGTGCAGGGCCCAAGCACTTGGGCCATCCTCCACTGCACTCCCGGGCCATAGCAGAGAGCTGGCCTGGAAGAGGGGCAACTGGGACAGAATCTGGCGCCCTGACCACTAGAACCCGGTGTGCCGGCGCCGCTAGGTGGAGGATTAGCCTATTGAGCCACGGCGCTGGCCCCATGTGGGTTTGTGTCCAGTTCGTGTCCCAGCTACTCTACATATGATCCAGCTCTCTGCTAATGGCCTGGGAAAGCAGTAGAAGATTGCCAAGTACTTGGGCCCCTGCACCCACGTGGGAGACTTCAAAGAAGCTCCTGGCTCCTGGCTTTGGATCGGCACAGCTCCAGCTGTTGCGGCCAATTGGAGAGTGAACCAGTGGATGGAAGACCTCTCTCTCTGTCTCTCCCTCCCTCTCTGTGGAACTCTACCTCTCAAATAAATAAATAAATCTTCAAAAAAAAAAAAAAACTACTGTTCTGAGCATCTCCTATGTCAGGGAGGTAGTTGAAAGTATTGTCTGTTCTGTTTAGTTGTGAAGATGCTGAGACTTGAAGACACTGATGAACTCACCAAGATCATAGTAAGGAGCAGATGTATTCACTTGATTTCAAACTCATGTTTTTTTTTTTTGTTTTTTTTTTTTTTTTTTACTCATAGAGATGGTCTGTCTTCCAGAAACAAGGAGAAGTGATTCTGATTCCCAGCTTTGCTGCTTCCTAGTTGAGTATTTTATCATGCTTACCCTCTGTTTGTCAAATGGAGGTATATTAATCAACTTTTTATTGCTATAACTAAATACCTGATGCGGGCTATTTTAAAAAGCAGAGGGGCCGGTGCCATGGCTCAATAAGCTAATCCTCCGCCTGTGGCGCCGGCACACCGGGTTCTAGTCCTGGTCGGGGCGCCGGATTCTGTCCCAGTTGCCCCTCTTCCAGGCCAGTTCTCTGCTGTGGCCTCTAGAACTTACCAGTAAAACCGGGAAAATAGATGCTATGTTAGGAGCATTGAGTGTTCTGCAGCAAGGTTGCAATGTGTGTAGATACTTGTGAGGCTAACTCATGTGAACACAGTGCTGTCCCTTCAGTGAACACCTTCATGTGTCCCAGGGCAAGCAAGCAGTAGGAATGTAACACCAAACCTCACAGACATAATAAGCCACCTAGATCAGTCTTCTTTTCTATCATTCTTTATCTTTATCTTTGTTTTTGTTTTGTTTTGTTTTGTTTTGAGGCTTCTCACATGCCCAGTTTTAGAGTGGGCTTGTGGGAAGGGCATGAAGAATTGTGCTGTGTCAGCTTGAAGAGGAACGAGGGAATATAGGGACAAAGAAGAAGGAGGTTCTTAGAGCAGCGATTAAAGGGGTGGGAGGAAGTTAAAAGGGTTGTTTTAAGGCCATCTTCCAAATACTCACTCAACAGTAGCAGAGAATGTGTGAAAGGCTAAAAGGGAGAGAAGAAAGAAACACACATTCATAGTAGCTCTAATCTGGAAAGGGCCCAATAAGACATGTGGTCTAACATCATCTCCTTACTTAACTCCCATCTGCGGCATCCAAGTCAGGCTTTCCGTTTGACTGCTTTCATCGAAGGGCGACTGCCTGCCCAGAAGGCAGCCCATTGACTGTGGGACAGCTCGGCTGGGGGAGAGGAGCCATTCTTTTCATTGAGCTGACTTTTTATTTTTAAAATAACTACTGTTGTCTGTCCTTAACTCTGTCCTTCTGGCTTACATAGAGTTGATGCACTTTTTTGACTGTTTCAAATATTTAAAAATAGTAATAAGTTTTCCTAAGCCTCACACTTGTAGGCTAACTAACTGGCTCCAGCCTGATTGTGCTTCTCCAGGGGCACTCCCATTGATTGTCACCCCTCAAAGATGGAGACCCCCAAACTGAGCACCGGGCTTCTGAGTAATCAGTCTATAAGAGAGTAGAGCAGGGTGCAGCCCAAGATCAATTCAGATTTTTTTTTGCAGCTACTTTATATCTAAATATATATAATATATAAATATATATAAATCCATTGATTCATATATATTTATATATAAATTATACATTTATATATTTATATATACTCTATATGTATATTATATGTATCTCTCTATATATACTATATTCTCTATATGTATATTATATGTATCTCTATATACTATATACTCTATATACTATATATATCTCTCTCTCTCTATATATACTGTATATATATCTCATATATACAGCTTATAGGAAACCAGTCTTGTGTACTAGCAATCAAATAGCTGCAGCTCTTCCCCATCTGCAGTTATTTTGCCTATATATCTTTATTCTACTCCTAAGGTGATTCAAAGATAATTGCTTTATGTATTGCTAAAATCTAGAGTCACACTGTGTTTAACAATTTCCTAATCTATTATTGTAATCTAATAACTATATCCAAAAAGAGGCCATGAGATTCATTTGACATTCTTTGGTTTTAGCAAAATGTTACTGGCTGTGATTGGTAATCGCTTTGCTTTCTGAATGTTTCATAAAACTGTGTTGTGAAATAATACAGTGTTAGAATTCTGCTAGAGATTCATTTCATGCTCACTGGTTTATAAATTGTAGAACATACTTTCTTCTCGTTTATGGAAAATTGGGATGGTCTCTCACTTTGAGTTTTACATAACCATGCTTATTTTTCAAAATTATACACACACACGAAGCCAGTGGGAGAAAAAAAAATGTGTGTGAAGGAGGAGCAATGTGGCATTAGGAGAACATAGTGCAGTTTGCAGTTGGGAATTCTGGGTGAAGAGAGAGAAGACAAAGGAAGGTGGGAGGAAGCAGCCAACAGCTCCGTCTGGGATTGGGACGTGAGGGCTTTGTTCCCACACCCACTACCGGGGCCAGGACTGGGGCGGGCAAGTGAGGCAATTGACTCAGCAACAAAGACTCAAGCGCCCAAGACTTGGTAATTAGGCTAAATAATATGTGAATACAAAAGAATATTAAAAATAAAATCAATGCAAAGCAATCCATGCTGAAAAAAGCCAGCACTTTAAACAAAGGCAAGATCAGTATGTTACAATTTTATATGGTTTATTTTTCTTAATTGCAGCTTTACTGAGCTCTGATGCACAAATCATTCGTTTAGAGTGTAGAATCTAGGAATTTCAGTGTGTTCACAGAGTTGTGCAGCCATCACCACAATCAATATTTGAACATGTTTTCATCCCTAAAGGAGTCCTGGACTCATTCATAGGCATCTCTGTTTCTCTTCAGTTCCTCAGCCCTAGCCAATCATTGGCCTATTTTCTGTCTTCCTGGATTTGAATTTTCTGGACATTTCTTACAAATGGAATCATGCAAAATGTGGTCTTTTGTGTCTGGCTGCTTTCCCTTAACATGATATTTACAAGGTTCATCCACACTGTAGCGTGGTCAGTGCACGTCATGCTTTTTTTGTCTGAGCAATGTTTCATTGTATGGATAGACCACATTTGAATCATCTAGGTATCAGCTCATGGATTTTTGGGTTCTTTCTACTTTTTGGCTATTATGAATAATATTCATGCACAAGTTTTCTTGTAGACATAGATTTCATTTCTCTTAGATGTGTACCTGGAATTGGAATTGCCGGGTCATGTGGTAACTAGGTTTAAGCTCTTGTGGAGTACAGAGAAACAGGTGGTTTTCCAAAGCAACTGCACTAGTCTGTGTGCCTACCAGTAGTATGCAAGGGTTCCAATGTCTCCATATCCTCACCAGCACTTGTTATTTCTGTCCTTTCATATTATAACCATTTTAGTGGGTGTGAAGTGGTTTCTGATTGTGGTTTTATTTGTATTTCCCTGATTGCTAATGATCAGTATTTTTAATGTGTGTGTGTGCGTGTGTGCGTGCCCTGAAAAAATGTCTGCTCAGATCATTTGCCCCATTTTAAAATTTGGGTTTTTGTCTTTTTGTTACTGAGTTGTTAGAGTTTGTTATGTATTCAAGATAAAGACTCACATCAGATATGTGGTTTGCAAAGCTTTCCCCAGTTCTTTGTTTTTTTTTTTTTTTTTACTTTCCTGATGGTGTCTTTAAAAGCGCAAAAGTTTTTTTCATTTTGATGATTTACAGATTATTTATCTTTTATTGCATATGTTTTTGATGACATATCTAAGAAAGCATTGCCTAATTCAAGGTCACAAAAATTTATGCCCATGTTTTCTTCTGAGATTTTTAAATTTTACCATTTACATTTAAGTTTTCAATCCTCATGGTCTGTGTTTTTTATTTGAACATAAATAACATTTTATTTTTAGGCTACCTACACAAGTTCTTGGAAATATTTGGTATCCAGTGTAAATATATCAATTTTCTTTTTTTTTTTTTCAGCTTCTTTCTTACTTAATATATTTTTGAAAGTTATCAAACCTATAAGTATTTACAAAATCATTTAATATATTTTATTTTTAAAGATTTATTTGAAAGGCAGAATTACAGAGAGGAGGCGGAGGAGGAGAGAAAGAGAGAGAGAGAGAGAGAGGGATCTTCATCTTCTGGCTTATTCCCAAAATGGCTGCAATGGCCAGGGCTGGGCTGGGCTGAAGCCAGGAACTTCATCTGGGTCTTCCATATGGGTTCCAGGACCCAAGCACTCGGGCCAAGCTCCGTTGCTTTCCCAGGCTCATTAGCAGGAGCTGGATTGGAAGTGGAACAACCGCGACTTGAACAGGTGCCCATATGGGATGCCAGCATCGCAGGCCGTGGCAGGTGAGGCGGTGGCGGGTTTACCTACTATGCCGCAAAGCTGGCTCCCACATTTTATTTTCTTATATAGCTTCTCCACTTTCATGATTTTTAAAGGAATTAATGGGTGATTATGTTTTATTAACATGTAATAATTATATGTGTTTAGGAAGTACTGTGTGATGTTTCAAGAACATATATACAGCGTGTACTGATCAAATCCTTTTTTTATAATAGGAGTTTTTAAGCTGCTGTCTTTTAGTTTGTCATAAAATATAAAATGTGTCTCATGGTCTATTTTTAAAATAGCAAATTGCATGACATTTAAAACACAGATACTCATGTCTGGTTCAAACTTCATGTGAAGTCAAGATTAGGAGGAAAAGAGATTAACAGTTTTTCTTGTAGGTGACCCGATGTACTGCAGTTTTACAAGACTAAGACATAGTAGACATTACCAGAGACTGTTATTAATTTAAGTCGTGATTTTTTAAGTGCTCGTACCAGGAAGTGCAAGTGATGGACTGGTTGGTTGCACTTGAACACAAACACCTGCTCTGCGCTCCTCTCACCTGTCCTCCCTCCTCTGGATCCCTGGGCCTGAGGTTCTTTCAGGAGGTGACTATTGGTCCCGTTTGTTCTCATGGTTGCTGACACATGCTAGCGCACTCCTGTAGCTTCAGGCTTCCCTGTCCATCCTGCCTCCCTCCTGATTCCGTGACTGAAGGCAGCTATCTTTTCACAAGACCTGTTTTAGATATCAGGATGGTAATTGGCTCTGTGCCTTCCAGTGTGAGCCCCATTCCCTCCCCTCCTCCTGCGGCTGCCTTCCTCGGAGCTAAGTCATACATACCTCAGGATGCTCCTTATTTTTAATGCTTTCCTCTTCCTATAGATAGAACTTAGAGGTTTCCATGGTAACCCTTGGCCAGAGGTAGGGAACTCGTGCACAGAGGTGAGGTGAGCAAGCTTTGCTCATTTCTGGGAGGCCCTGGGTGTGTCTCCCTTACTCCTCTCCCCACTCCCTCTCCAGTCCTCCTCCGTCAGCTCAGGAGCCCCAGAACATGCATCTTAGGATTGAACAACTGGTGGTGGCAGTGGCCCTGTGAATGGCAGCTCAAGGAAAGGGCTCCTTCTGGGTAGGGTGTCTAGCAGCTTTAGAAAATCTCAGATCTCATGTATTCACAAGAAGAGGGCAGTTCTTAGTGTCAAGCTCCGTTATCCCCATTGTATCATGGGTCAGGTCCCGCTGAGAAGAGTTGTGTTCCAAATTGCTATCATCCAGGCAAGTGTTGGATGCAATAGTTAAGATGCCACTTGTGATACCTGCATCTCATGTCAGCCTGCCTGAGTTTGAGTCCAAGCTCTGCCTGATTCTGGTTTCTTGCTAATGTGCACCCTGGGAGGCAGCAGGTGATGGCTCAAGTATTTGAGTCCTTGCCACCCATGTAGGAGACCTGGATTGAGTTTCAGTTTCCTGGCTTCAGCCTAGCCCAGTGTTGGCATTTAGGAAGTGAAGAAGCAGCTGGCAACATCTGTGTGTGTGTGTGTGTGTGTGTGTGTGTATCTCCCTCCCTCTCTCTCTCTCTCTCTCAATCTCTGTAGCTCTATGTTTCAAATAAAAATAAGGGGCCGGTGCTGTGGCATAGTGGGTAAAGCCTCCGCCTGCAGTGCCGGCATCCCATATGGGCGCCAGTTTGAGTCCCGGCTGTTCCACTTCCAATCTAGCTCTCTGCTATGGCCTGGGAAAGCAGTGGAGGATGGCCCAAGTCCTTGGGCTCCTGTACCTGCATGGGAGACCCGGAAGAAGCTCCTGGCTCCTGGCTCCTGGCTTCAGATTGGCACAGCTCCGGCCCTTGCAGCCATCTGGGGAGTGAACCAGCAGATGGAAGACCCCTGTCTCTCTCAGTCTCTGCCTCTGCCTCTCTGTAACTCTGCCTTTCAAATAAATACATAAGTCTTAGGGCTGTTCTGGAAATAAGATGTACTTTGAGTGGGAACCATGTAGTTGACCTTCAGTGTCCACTGACTTTTGCGAGGTCTGGAGCAGAGCCGAGGCTGGGTGTGCCCTGCGACCTGTGTTGGTGGCTGGCCCCTCCTTGCCACAGGGTATCTGTAGTTCCTTCCTCTGAAAGGTCTGACTGCCTTTGAAATTCAGATCTCAACTTTGGTTAGATCTGTGCCCCAGAATGGGAAAGACTTGGCCTCTGATCCTTGAGGAGATCAGGGTTGGGTGTAAATGGGGACTTGTGCTGCTGAAATTTTTGGGTCATTCCCGGTAGTGCTCTGGGCCATGCCAAGGATGGGAAGAGGTTGAGAACCTTGTCTATGAGGTCCTTATGTGAATGGTAGATCGTAGGCATCCAAGTGAAAACATCAGCAGTGGAAAGTGGAAGGGATTCTGGAATCCAGTGGTTCTTTTTTTTGGACAGGCAGAGTTAGTGAGAAAGAGACAGAGAGAAAGGTCTTCCTTTTTCTGTTGGTTCACCCTCCAATGGCCACCGCGGCCAGCATGCTGCGCCGATCCGAAGTCAGGAGCCAGGTGCTTCCTCCTGGTCTCCCATGCAGGTGCAGGGCCCAAAGACTTGGGCCATCCTCCACTGCCTTCCCGGGCCACAGCAGAGAGCTGGCCTGGAAGAGGAGCAGCCAGGACAGAATCCGGCCCCCCAGCCAGGACTAGAACCCGGGGTGCGAGCGCCGCAGGCGGAGGATTAGCCTAGTAGGCTGCAGCGCCGGCCAGTCCAGTGGTTCTAATATGTGTGTTGGAGGTTCCTGTTGGACTGTAGAGTTACAGCAAACGCTCCAGGAAGCCATGTATGTGCTAAGTACTACCTGTGGGCCCAGTGCATTGACACAGCCACCACCTCTTGGGACTATGCTATTTTTTAATAGTTATTTTATTTATTTATGTAATTTTGTTGATTTATTTTATTGATGACAGAAAGAGAGAGGAAGAAGAGAGAGATATATCTTCCATCTGCTGGTTTACTCCCCAAATGGCCACAATGGCCAGGGCTAGACCATGCTAAAGCCAGGAGCCCGGAACCCTATCTGGATCTCCCATATGGGTGGCAGGGGCTCCACTACTTTGGGCCATCTTCTGCTGCCTCCCCAGGTGCATTAGCATGGAGCTGTATCAGAAGTGGAGCAGCCGTGACTCGAACTGGTGCTCCGGAATGGGATGCTGGCATTGCAGGTGGCAATGACCTAACCAGCTGCACCACAACACTGGCCCTATTTTATCTTTTATGATCAAAAATGACTCTCATATCATACTTGAAAAAAATTATAAACTACTGGTTTATTGTAAATTTGCTGACTTAGAGTATACAGGGTCCCAGTTAGAAAGAAAGAGTGACTGGAGACTTGGGGTGGGGTGTGTCAGCAACAGCACCCATTGCTGGCTCAGCCATGTGCAAGAAGGTGCTGTCTCAGGAAACAGAAACCTTCCTCTGATCACCAGCTAACAGGACTGGCTCCAAGCCTGGGAAAGAAACTATACATTAAAAGTAAAACTTAGGTGGTTTCACCTTCCCAGAATAAGTGAGTGACATCAGTCAAAGAACTGAGAGAAGTGAGGACAGGAAGTAGCAGTTCTGAGACGTCCATTTCTTTCACCACCCTTTTGAAAAGCAAATGAATATTTTAAATTAAGTTCCTATCATAGAGGATGAATCATAACGGAAAGATTGCCTAGCCTCCCTTTCAAGACCAGAGCTGTGAAGAGCTTTGAACGTGGACCTAATTGTAGCTTCAGATCTAGTACGTTCCTCTCCAGTTCTGAACCAAGGTCAGTAAAACACAGAAGTTGTGTCTTTGGGGGATTTAAGAGAAGCTGAGAGCAGTGGGGTCTGTGATGAAGCATCTCTTAAATTGTTTGGGGTATGGAGTTTGAACTGGTGTTTAACTCCAAGGTTCACTTTAGAACTCACATCGCAGAAAATGCCTCAGTGTTTCCATTCTGAAGCCCTCACGGTTGGTCTGTGTGGGTCCTAAGTGTGGTATTTAAGCGTGTGGGAAAATGAATGAACGAGGGTGACTAGGTTACGTATTGTGAAGAAGGATCCTGCCACAGAGGTGATTGTGTGGCTTGTCAGGGCTTGCTGGACCCAGATGGCAGATCCAGACAGGGTGGTGGGGGAGAGTTTCATAGAGGAACTCTTCAGAGACATGCGTGGAGCTAAGGAACACAAGCAAGAGATGCGTGGAGCACCCAGGTTGGAGTCAGAGGCCTGTGGCATCTCTAGGAGTGGGGTGCCTGACCTGAGCTGTGGTCTTTGGTACAAAAATGCAGTCTATCCCTGGGGTGTGGTTTGCAGAGGTGTCTCCTAGCATTCAGTCCTGGCGTGGGGGTCGGGGATCCTCCTCCTCGTGCTTTCAAGGCAGTCAACCTCCTCTAGCCCCAGATTCCTAAAATTCCACTCTGTGACTCAGCCAGTACTTCTGTCTTAAGAAACAGAGAGCTGCCTGGTCCCTGCTGGCTGCTATTCATGGGAAGTAGCAGGAGGCAGCCCGAGCCCACTCAACACAGGAACCCCTTTTCACTGGCTGAGAGGTGTGTTTCAGATCCTTCAACCCTGCAGGACTGCAGGTGGAGGGAGGTGACATCAGCCCCTGCCTTGAGTTTGTGCGAGGGAAGCCGGAAAGGGTGCCAGGTCTACCTTGTAAACACCGAACAAGTTCGCCACATGCTTGTTGAATGCCCATTGGACCGTGACCAGAACCATCTGTTAAGTGCTTGGACTGTCCTTTGACAGAGCTGTTTTGTGTTTGGGTTCCATTCACGAAGTAGGTGGGATGAAAAAGGTAGAAGTGGCCCGAGGCAGCCTCTGAGCCTCCCAAGAGGATGTGCAAAGCTGTCGAATACCAAGATGCTGGCATTCTAAGAAGTATCATTTGGCTTTGTGAGTAATGGTTTTGGATGTGAGGTGTCCCCAAGAAAATGTTTCAGAAAAGGACTAAATTTGGCATAGTCCTCTCTGGAGTCGCAGCTCAGAGGATTGCCACATGCTGCAGACAGCGGCGTGTTTGCTGACACAGGCCTACACACATGCACATGAGGCCCGGTGTTGATCATCACAGGCTATTTGGAAGGAAAACAGGAAAGAGAAAAACTGCCCAGAGTCACCCAAGTGGCAGCTGTGGGGTGGCAAATAAAAGGTGGTCATTCTGGGGAATGTGGACCCTTGTGTCGGATGCGTAGGCTTTGAAGGCTTCTCAAAGGACAGAGCGCCCAGGCCTGGTCTCCGCTCTGTGCTCACAGCTCCACAAAGCAGGCAGTGAGCGAATCTCCTTGTTTCCTGGATTCAGGCTCTGTCATCAGAGTTTTGTGTGTGGCCCTTGGTGTGTGTAAACACAAGCTTCAGTCTGCTCGCACCCTCAAGGACCCTGTTAGACCTAGGCCTATGCAGCATGTTTTCTTTCAGATAACCAGACCCACAAATGCTGAGTTTACAAGGACACTTTTAAAGTTAATAGAAACTGGAATGAAAATGTAGGTTTATTTTGGTACAAAAAAATTTTAAATTTGTGAATAGTTTTTCATAATACACATTTCTGTGAAATTTACAAAGACCGCTTGGACATGATGGCTTTAATAATATCTATATGGGGCTGGTGCTGTAGTGTAGAAGGCTAAGCTTCCACCTGAAGTGCAGACATCTCATATGGGTGCTGGTTCAAGTCCTGGCTGCTCTACTTCAGATCCAGCTCCCTGCTAATGTGCCTGAGAAAGCAGTGGAAGATGGCCCAAGTACTTGGGCCCCTGTACTGATGTGGGAAACCTGGAAGAAGCTTCTGGCTCCTAGTTTCCCAACTCTAGCCATTGGCAGTCATTTGGGG